>NW_027260976.1:630000-635000 GCF_045791955.1 Oncorhynchus clarkii lewisi
CAGTGAAGAGGTGACTCTGGGATAATGGCCTTCTAGGCAGAGTTCCTCTGTCCAGTCTCAACGTCAACAGTGAAGAGGTGACTCTGGGATGCTGGCCTTCTAGGCAGAGTTCCTCTGTCCAGTCTCAACGTCAACAGTGAAGAGGCGACTCTGGGATGCTGGCCTTCTAGGCAGAGTTCCTCTGTCCAGTCTCAACGTCAACAGTGAAGAGGTGACTCTGGGATGCTGGCCTTCTAGGCAGAGTTCCTCTGTCCAGTCTCAACGTCAACAGTGAAGAGGCGACTCTGGGATGCTGGCCTTCTAGGCAGAGTTCCTCTGTCCAGTCTCAACGTCAACAGTGAAGAGGTGACTCTGGGATGCTGGCCTTCTAGGCAGAGTTCCTCTGTCCAGTCTCAACGTCAACAGTGAAGAGGCGACTCTGGGATGCTGGCCTTCTAGGCAGAGTTCCTCTGTCCAGTCTCAACATCAACAGTGAAGAGGTGACTCTGGGATGCTGGTCTTCTAGGCAGAGTTCCTCTGTCCAGTCTCAACGTCAACAGTGAAGAGGTGACTCTGGGATGCTGGCCTTCTAGGCAGAGTTCCTCTGTCCAGTCTCAACGTCAACAGTGAAGAGGTGACTCTGGGATGCTGGTCTTCTAGGCAGAGCTCCTCTGTCCAGTCTCAACGTCAACAGTGAAGAGGTGACTCTCTGGGATGCTGGCCTTCTAGGCAGAGTTCCTCTGTCCAGTCTCAACGTCAACAGTGAAGAGGTGACTCTGGGATGCTGGCCTTCTAGGCAGAGTTCCTCTGTCCAGTCTCAACGTCAACAGTGAAGAGGTGACTCTGGGATGCTGGCCTTCTAGGCAGAGATCCTCTGTCCAGTGTCTCTGTTCTTTTGTCCATCTTAATCTTTTATTTTTATTGGCCAGTCTGAGAGATGGCTCTTTCTTTGCAACTCTGCCTAGAAGGCCATCGTCCCTGAGTCGCCTCTTCACTGTTGACGTTGAGACTGGTGTTTTGCGGGTACTATTCAATGAAGCTGCCAGTTGAGGACTTGTGAGGCGTCTGTTTCTCAAACTTGACACTCTAATGTACTTGTCCTCTTGCTCATTTGTGCACCGGGGCCTCTCACTCCTCTTTCTATTCTGGTTAGTGCCAGTTGGTGCTGTTCTGTGAATGGAGTAGTACACAACTTTGTACGAGATCTTCAGTTTCTTGGCAATTTCTCGCATGGAATAGCCTTCATTTCTCAGAACAAGAATAGACTGACGAGTTTCAGGAGAAAGTTATTTGTTTCTGGCCATTTTGAGCCTGTAATCGAACCCACAAATGCTGATGCTCCAGGTACTCAACTAGTCTAAAGAAGGCCAGTTGTATTGCTTCTTTAATCAGGACAACAGTGCAAAAGGGTTTTCTAATGATCAATTAGCCTTTTTAAATGATAAACTAGGATTAGCTAACACAACTTTCCATTGGTACACAGGAGTGATGGTAGCTGATAATGGGCCTCTGTACGCCTATGTAGATATTCCATTAAAAATCAGCCGTTTCTAGCTACAATAGTCATTTACAACATTAACAATGTCTACACTGTATTTCTGATCAATTTGATGTTATTTTTGTAACGGTCGTCGTATGAAGAAGGTGTGGACCAAAACGCAGCGTGGTACGTGTTCATGATCTCTATTAACTGAACACTTAAATAACAAAATGAACAAAGAGAATGAACGAAAACCGAAACAGTCGTGTCAGGTGCAGAAAGACACAAAACAGAAAACAACTGCCCACAAAAAACAAAAAAAACCCTGTGGGGAAAAGCTACCGATAGACAGCTGTCCCTGATGGAGAACCACACCCTAACCACACCTGTCCCTGATGGAGAACCACACCCGGGCCAAAAACATAGAAACACAAAAACATAGAATGAAGAACATAGAATGCACACCCTATCCACACCCTAACCACACCCGGGCCAAAAACATAGAAACACAAAAACATAGAATGAAGAACATAGAATGCACACCCTATCCACACCCTAACCACACCTGGGCCAAAAACATAGAAACACAAAAACATAGAATGAAGAACATAGAATGCACACCCTATCCACACCCTAACCACACCTGGGCCAAAAACATAGAAACACAAAAACATAGAATGAAGAACATAGAATGCACACCCTATCCACACCCTAACCACACCCGGGCCAAAAACATAGAAACACAAAAACATAGAATGAAGAACATAGAATGCACACCCTATCCACACCCTAACCACACCCGGGCCAAAAACATAGAAACACAAAAACATAGAATGAAGAACATAGAATGCACACCCTATCCACACCCTAACCACACCCGGGCCAAAAACATAGAAACACAAAAACATAGAATGAAGAACATAGAATGCACACCCTATCCACACCCTAACCACACCCGGGCCAAAAACATAGAAACACAAAAACATAGAATGAAGAACATAGAATGCACACCCTATCCACACCCTAACCACACCCGGGCCAAAAACATAGAAACACAAAAACATAGAATGAAGAACATAGAATGCACACCCTATCCACACCCTAACCACACCCGGGCCAAAAACATAGAAACACAAAAACATAGAATGAAGAACATAGAATGCACACCCTATCCACACCCTAACCACACCCGGGCCAAAAACATAGAAACACAAAAACATAGAATGAAGAACATAGAATGCACACCCTATCCACACCCTAACCACACCCAAAATAGAGACATAAAAAGCCTCTCTGGGCGTGACAGTCATTTACAACATGAACAATGTCTACACTGTATTTCTGATCAATTTGATGTTATTTTAATGGACATTAAAGGACATTTCTAAGTGACTCCAAACATTTGAACGGTAGTGTACATCACAAAAGACTGAAATAAAACAAAATAGTTTGACACAGAAAACACTGGATTATCTGCAGACATAAAAAAATAAAAATAAAATGTTTATTTATTATTATTTTTTAAATTAAATATGAATAACATTCCAGAAGGCCATTTGGTCATCTGACTTCCGGAAAGGTCTACTTTCAGTGTTTATCAAAAATAGGGGGTGATAGTGCGAACAAAAGGGAGATTAGATTAGATTAGACCTTTGTAAATTGCTGTGTTAATTATTTTTTGATCAATAGTGGACCTTTAAAAAAAAACAAAATTGACCTCAGAAGAAATACTGTCCCGTCCAGGTGATTTGCCATTATTCATGCTATGCCCTTCTGAGCTCATTGAAAGACTGTTGGGCTCCCAGCAAGGTGGCTTCCTCTGTTGAGAGAAGAGAAGTTTGTCATTATTTTTTTAGAAAGGACTCCGTCTAACTTGGTGTGGATTTACAATCAAGGATTTACAATCAAGGATTTACAGGTCTTTAGAAAAGCGGGAGAATCTTTCATTGACTAATTTGGGTTCTGATAGTAATTCCCCTTTCTTTTCAGATTCAATAGTTCCTATATTAGTTCATTGATGATTACTGAGTAGCTTGCTGGCCAGTAAACGACTGGGACGATTACCATAGAAGTAATGGTTGAGTCTAGCTCCATGGATGGCAAATTCTGATCTCTGTCTTATCGATAAATTAAGATCTGTCTTGACCTTTGGAAAGACTAATAGCTACCTGGTCTGAAAAAAAAAAGTGTTTGTTGAGAACGCTCTAACCCAGCGAACAACATTTACAATTCTGAAATCTTCTCTAATTATGATTTATTCAACCCAGGTGCAAACGCAGTTGCTTTATGTTTAATAATAAAACCTTTTGTCGGCATCTCGTAAATATCATTCTGAATTCGTTCTAGTTCAATGTCAGAATGTTCACGGAATGCAGGATTTTGTTGTATCGAAACGTGTCTCTTTCAGGAGACTCTTCAATTGGCGGGTGGTTGGTGTGTCGGACAGACAGGCTCATATGTCATATGTCTATAATCTGGATGAGGTGTAGTATGAAATGGATTTGAGAGAATGGATGTATGTCCCATTGGAGTAGAAAGTGTACTGTTTTTGTTTTAGGATGATGTGCTCGCCAGGCATCAACGAGGTTGTAACCAGAGACAAGATGCTGCAGGTCCTTGGCTGCGTGTGGATTGTAATTGGTTTGTCACACATGTGTAAAATGATATTCATGTCTGTCCCAATAACCAGATGGAATTCATATGAATTTAGAGAATACACATTAAGAAAGGCAATTATTTTTCCATTATGGATGGAACATTCTATTCTCTATTCTATATGAGTCCTTATGGAACATTCTATTCTCTATTCTATATGAGTCCTTATAGAGCAGGTGTTGTCTATTCTATATGAGTCCTTATGGAGCAGGTGTTGTCTATTCTATATGAGTCCTTATAGAGCAGGTGTTGTCTATTCTATATGAGTCCTTATAGAGCAGGTGTTGTCTATTCTATATGAGTCCTTATAGAGCAGGTGTTGTCTATTCTATATGAGTCCTTATAGAGCAGGTGTTGTCTATTCTATATGAGTCCTTATAGAGCAGGTGTTGTCTATTCTATATGAGTCCTTATAGAGCAGGTGTTGTCTATTCTATATGAGTCCTTATAGAGCAGGTGTTGTCTATTCTATATGAGTCCTTATGGACCAGGTGTTGTCTATTCTATATGAGTCCTTATAGAGCAGGTGTTGTCTATTCTATATGAGTCCTTATAGAGCAGGTGTTGTCTATTCTATATGAGTCCTTATAGAGCAGGTGTTGTCTATTCTATATGAGTCCTTATAGAGCAGGTGTTGTCTATTCTATATGAGTCCTTATGGAGCAGGTGTTGTCTATTCTATATGAGTCCTTACGGACCAGGTGTTGTCTATTCTATATGAGTCCTTATAGCAGGTGTTGTCTATTCTATATGAGTCCTTGTGGACCAGGTGTTGTCTATTCTATATGAGTCCTTATAAAGCAGGTGTTGTCTATTCTATATGAGTCCTTATGGACCAGGTGTTGTCTATCCCATCACCCCACCATCCCATCACCCCACCATCCCA
>NW_027260976.1:640000-645000 GCF_045791955.1 Oncorhynchus clarkii lewisi
CAGGGTTAATTCCTGCGTGGTTACAGGGTTAATTCCTGCGTGGTTACAGGGTTAATTCCTGCGTGGTTACAGGGTTAATTCCTTGTGGTTACAGGGTTAATTCCTTGTGGTTACAGGGTTAATTCCTGCGTGGTTACAGGGTTAATTCCTGCGTGGTTACAGAGTTAATTCCTGCGTGGTTACAGGGTTAATTCCTTGTGGTTACAGGGTTAATTCCTGCGTGGTTACAGGGTTAATTCCTTGTGGTTACAGGGTTAATTCCTGCATGGTTACAGGGTTAATTCCTGCGTGGTTACAGGGTTAATTCCTGCGTGGTTACAGGGTTAATTCCTGCGTGGTTACAGGGTTAATTCCTGCGTGGTTACAGGGTTAATTCCTGCGTGGTTACAGGGTTAATTCCTGCGTGGTTACAGGGTTAATTCCTGCGTGGTTACAGGGTTAATTCCTCGTGGTTACAGGGTTAATTCCTGCGTGGTTACAGGGTTAATTCCTGCGTGGTTACAGGGTTAATTCCTTGTGGTTACAGGGTTAATTCCTGCGTGGTTACAGGGTTAATTCCTCCGTGGTTACAGGGTTAATTCCTGCGTGGTTACAGGGTTAATTCCTGCATGGTTACAGGGTTAATTCCTGCGTGGTTACAGGGTTAATTCCTGCATGGTTACAGGGTTAATTCCTGCGTGGTTACAGGGTTAATTCCTGCATGGTTACAGGGTTAATTCCTCGTGGTTACAGCGTTAATTCCTGCGTGGTTACAGGGTTAATTCCTTGTGGTTACAGGGTTAATTCCTGCGTGGTTACAGGGTTAATTCCTTGTGCTTACAGGGTTAATTCCTGCGTGGTTACAGGGTTAATTCCTTGTGGTTACAGGGTTAATTCCTGCGTGGTTACAGGGTTAATTCCTGCGTGGTTACAGGGTTAATTCCTCCGTGGTTACAGGGTTAATTCCTGCATGGTTACAGGGTTAATTCCTGCGTGGTTACAGGGTTCATTCCTGCGTGGTTAAGGTCAGGGCTCTGGTTTGAGGAAGGCTCTGCAAACCAACCGGTCTCATACCATCAAGTATCATCAAGTATTCTCAGGGCCTGCTAGAGCATTGTGAACTGACTTGGTGCATTGGTCTAAGCAGCACGCTCAGGCTACGAGCACCATCAATTAATAAATCAACTGGCTGTACTGGGTAGACAAGAAGAACCAGGCTCTGAGGGGTGGCCAGTCCTCTACTGGCTGTACTGGGTAGAGAGGAACCAGGCTCTGAGGGGTGACCAGTCCTCTACTGGCTGTACTGGGTAGACAAGAGGAACCAGGCTCTGAGGGGTGACCAGTCCTCTACTGGCTGTACTGGGTAGAGGAACGAGGCTCTGAGGGGTGACCAGTCCTCTACTGGCTGTACTGGGTAGAGAGGAACCAGGCTCTGAGGGGTGACCAGTCCTCTACTGGCTGTACTGGGTAGAGGAACCAGGCTCTGAGGGGTGGCCAGTCCTCTACTGGCTGTACTGAGTAGACAAGAGGAACCAGGCTCTGAGGGGTGACCAGTCCTCTACTGGCTGTACTGGGTAGACCAGAGGAACCGGGCTCTGAGGGGTGACCAGTCCTCTTCTGGCTGTACTGGGTACAGAGGAACCAGGCTCTGAGGGGTGGCCAGTCCACTACTGGCTGTACTGGGTAGAGAAGAACCAGGCTCTGAGGGGTGACCAGTCCTCTACTGGCTGTACTGGGTAGACAAGAGGAACCAGGCTCTGAGGGGTGACCAGTCCTCTACTGGCTGTACTGGGTAGAGAGGAACCAGGCTCTGAGGGGTGACCAGTCCTCTACTGGCTGTACTGGGTAGAGAGGAACCAGGCTCTGAGGGGTGACCAGTCCTCCTCTGGCTGTACTGGGTAGAGAGGAACCAGGCTCTGAGGGGTGACCAGTCCTCTTCTGGCTGTACTGGGTAGAGAGGAACCAGGCTCTGAGGGGTGACCAGTCCTCTTCTGGCTGTACTGGGTAGAGAGGAACCAGGCTCTGAGGGGTGACCAGTCCTCTACTGGCTGTACTGGGTAGAGGAACCAGTCTCTGAGGGGTGACCAGTCCTCTACTGGCTGTACTGGGTAGAGAGGAACCAGGCTCTGAGGGGTGACCAGTCCTCCTCTGGCTGTACTGGGTAGAGAGGAACCAGGCTCTGAGGGGTGACCAGTCCTCTACTGGCTGTACTGGGTAGACCAGAGGAACCAGGCTCTGAGGGGTGACCAGTCCTCTTCTGGCTGTACTGGGTAGACCAGAGGAACCAGGCTCTGAGGGGTGGCCAGTCCTCTACTGACTGTACTTGGTAGACCAGAGGAACCAGGCTCTGAGGGGTGGCCAGTCCTCTACTGGCTGTACTGGGTAGAGGAACCAGGCTCTGAGGGGTGACCAGTCCTCTACTGGCTGTACTGGGTAGACCAGAGGAACCAGGCTCTGAGGGGTGGCCAGTCCTCTACTGGCTGTACTGAGTAGACAAGAGGAACCAGGCTCTGAGGGGTGACCAGTCCTCTACTGGCTGTACAGGGTAGAGAGGAACCAGGCTCTGAGGGGTGACCAGTCCTCTACTGGCTGTACTGGGTAGACAAGAGGAACCAGGCTCTGAGGGGTGACCAGTCCTCTACTGGCTGTACTGGGCAGAGAGGAACCAGGCTCTGAGGGGTGACCAGTCCTCTACAGGCTGTACTGGGTAGACAAGAGGAACCAGGCTCTGAGGGGTGACCAGTCCTCTACTGGCTGTACTGGGTAGAGAGGAACCAGGCTCTGAGGGGTGACCAGTCCTCTACTGGCTGTACTGGGTAGAGGAACCAGTCTCTGAGGGGTGACCAGTCCTCTACTGGCTGTACTGGGTAGACCAGAGGAACCAGGCTCTGAGGGGTGGCCAGTCCTCTACTGGCTGTACTGGGTAGACCAGAGGAACCAGGCTCTGAGGGGTGACCAGTCCTCTACTGGCTGTACTGGGTAGACCAGAGGAACCAGGCTCTGAGGGGTGGCCAGTCCTCTACTGGCTGTACTGGGTAGACCAGAGGAACCAGGCTCTGAGGGGTGACCAGTCCTCTACTGGCTGTACTGGGTAGACCAGAGGAACCAGGCTCTGAGGGGTGACCAGTCCTCTACTGGCTGTACTGGGTAGACCAGAGGAACCAGGCTCTGAGGGGTGACCAGTCCTCTACTGGCTGTACTGGTGGAGAAATTAGTTTACACCCAGTGTTGTTTAATATATTGGACGAGCTCAGAGGAAGGTATATTATATATCAACATTCTCAGGACCTTCCTTTACACTGTACTCTTCCCACACGTCTGAAATCAACGTCAATTTCTAGTGATCAGGCTGCAATGGAACCACTGATAGAACGACATAATACTGAATATACTGCTGCTCACCTTCACACTGCTCACCTTCACACTGCTCAACTTCACACTGCTCACCTTCACACTGCTCACCTTCACACTGCTCACCTCCACACTGCTAACCTCCACACTGCTCACCTCCACACTGCTCACCTCTATACTGCTCACCTTCACACTGCTCACCTCCACACTGCTCACCTTCACACTGCTCACCTTCACACTGCTCACCTCTATACTGCTCACCTCTATACTGCTCACCTTCAGACTGCTCACCTTCACACTGCTCACCTTCACACTGCTCACCTCCACACTGCTCACCTCCACACTGCTCACCTCTATACTGCTCACCTCTATACTGCTCACCTCCACACTGCTCACCTCTACACTGCTCACCTCTATACTGCTCACCTCTATACTGCTCACCTCTATACTGCTCACCTCCACACTGCTCACCTTCACACTGCTCACCTCCACACTGCTCACCTCTATACTGCTCACCTCTATACTGCTCACCTCCACACTGCTCACCTCTACACTGCTCACCTCTATACTGCTCACCTCCACACTGCTCACCTTCACACTGCTCACCTTCACACTGCTCACCTCCACACTGCTCACCTCCACACTGCTCACCTCTACACTGCTCACCTCTATACTGCTCACCTCCACACTGCTCACCTCTACACTGCTCACCTCTATACTGCTCACCTTCACACTGCTCACCTTCACACTGCTCACCTCCACACTGCTCACCTCCACACTGCTCACCTCTACACTGCTCACCTCTATACTGCTCACCTCCACACTGCTCACCTCTATACTGCTCACCTTCACACTGCTCACCTTCACACTGCTCACCTCTACACTGCTCACCTTCACACTGCTCACCTCCACACTGCTCACCTTCACACTGCTCACCTTCACACTGCTCACCTCCACACTGCTCACCTTCACACTGCTCACCTTCACACTGCTCACCTCCATACTGCTCACCTTCACACTGCTCACCTTCACACTGCTCACCTCCACACTGCTCACCTTCACACTGCTCACCTCCACACTGCTCACCTTCACACTGCTCACCTCCACACTGCTCACCTTCACACTGCTCACCTCCACACTGCTCACCTTCACACTGCTCACCTCCACACTGCTCACCTTTACACTGCTCACCTTCACACTGCTCAGCTTCACACTGCTCAGCTTCACACTGCTCACCTCTACACTGTTCACCTTCACACTGCTCACCTCCACACTGCTCACCTCCACACTGCTCACCTTCACACTGCCTACCTTCACACTGCTCACCTTCACACTGCTCACCTCCACACTGCTCACCTTCACACTGCTCACCTCCACACTGCTCACCTTTACACTGCTCACCTTCACACTGCTCAGCTTCACACTGCTCAGCTTCACACTGCTCACCTCTACACTGTTCACCTTCACACTGCTCACCTCCACACTGCTCACCTCCACACTGCTCACCTTCACACTGCTCACCTTTACACTGCTCACCTTCACACTGCTCAGCTTCACACTGCTCAGCTTCACACTGCTCACCTCTACACTGTTCACCTTCACACTGCTCACCTCCACACTGCTCACCTTCACACTGCTCACCTCCACACTGCTCACCTTCACATTGCTCA
>NW_027260976.1:655000-665000 GCF_045791955.1 Oncorhynchus clarkii lewisi
AGACAACTGAAACGTTTCCATGGGTTGCTGCGGGAGCAGTAAGACAACTGAAACGTTTCCATGGGTTGCTGCGGGAGCATTAAGACAACTGAAACGTTTCCATGGGTTGCTGCGGGAGCAGTAAGACAACTGAAACGTTTCCATGGGTTGCTGCGGGAGCAGTAAGACAACTGAAACGTTTCCATGGGTTGCTGCGGGAGCAGTAAGACAACTGAAACGTTTCCATGGGTTGCTGCGGGAGCATTAAGACAACTGAAACGTTTCCATGGGTTGCTGCGGGAGCATTAAGACAACTGAAACATTTCCATGGGTTGCTGCGGGAGCAGTAAGACAACTGAAACGTTTCCATGGGTTGCTGCGGGAGCATTAAGAGAACTGAAACGTTTCCATGGGTTGCTGCGGGAGCATTAAGACAACTGAAACGTTTCCATGGGTTGCTGCGGGAGCATTAAGACAACTGAAACGTTTCCATGGGTTGCTGCGGGAGCAGTAAGACAACTGAAACGTTTCCATGGGTTTCTGCGGGAGCATTAAGACAACTGAAACGTTTCCATGGGTTGCTGCGGGAGCAGTAAGACAACTGAAACGTTTCCATGGGTTTCTGCGGGAGCATTAAGACAACTGAAACGTTCCCATGGGATGTTGTCGCTGTGTCTCACCTGTATAGCAGCTGTTCCGTGCTGTGGAATGTTCAGGATGTTGACGTGCAGCCCTCGGGGGAAGGGCACCTGGGGAGCCCCAAAAACAGGTCAGACGATACAAACGGCCAATCAAGAGGGGGGAAATAAAACAGTTTTTTCCTAAATGATAATATATATAATTTTAAAAAATAAGGCACGAGGGGGTGTGGTATATGGCCAATATAGGGGTGGAGGTAAGAGAGAAGGATGAGAGAGGTGGAGAGAAGGATGAGAGAAGTAAGAGAAGGATGAGAGAGGTGGAGAGAAGGATGAGAGAGGTAAGAGAAGGATGAGAGAGAAGGATGAGAGAGGTGGAGAGAAGGATGAGAGAGGTGGAGAGAAGGATGAATGAGAAGGAGAGAGAAGGATGAGAGAGGTGGAGAGAAGGATGAGAGAGGTAAGAGAAGGATGAGAGAGAAGGATGAGAGAGGTGGAGAGAAGGATGAGAGAGGTAAGAGAAGGATGAGAGAGAAGGATGAGAGAGGTGGAGAGAAGGATGAGAGAGGTGGAGAGAAGGATGAATGAGAAGGAGAGAGAAGGATGAGAGAGGTGGAAAGAAGGGTGAGAGAGGTGGAGAGAAGGATGAGAGAGGTGGAGAGAAGGATGAGAGAGGTAAGAGAAGGATGAGAGAGGTGGAGAGAAGGATGAGAGAGGTGAAGGTGAGAGTGTGAACTCACCCTGTGGTCCGAAATATAGGAGTGGTTCCCTGTGAAAGGTGAGAGAGGCGGGAGAGGGGAGTGGTGAGAGAAGCTCATGATGTGGTTGTTGGCCTTGGCGTAACCGGGAGAGACGGCGAGGGATGCGTGGCCAGACTTGGCGGCGGCGTGCTGAAGGTAACCTTCCTGCTCCACCTTCCTACGCATCGTAGAGTTCCAGTGGTTCTTAATGGCATTATCAGTCCTGGGCAATAAAACAGAGAAGAGAAATTAGAGAGAGACTCTGAGAGAGAGAGACACAGAGAGAGACAGAGAGAGAGACACAGAGAGAGACACAGAGAGAGAGACACAGAGAGAGACAGAGAGAGAGAGACACAGAGAGACAGAGAGAGCGACAGAGAGAGAGACAGAGAGAGAGAGACACAGAGAGAGACAGAGAGAGCGACAGAGAGAGAGACAGAGAGACAGAGAGAGAGAGACAGAGAGAGAGAGAGAGGGGGGAGACAGGATAAACCACTTCTCCAACCTGTTTGACTCTGTAACAAAGAACAAACAACAAAAACATATAAATGATCAAATACAAATCTTAGAATCAACTATTAAAGACCAGAACCCACTGGATTCTCCAATCACATTTATTTAACTATGCATGTCAGTTCTTATTTACAATGATGGCCTACACCGGCCAAACACAGACAAAGCTGGGCCAATTGTGTGCCACCCAATCACCGCCAGGTGTGATACGGATTCAAACCAGGGTCTGTAGTGACACCTCGTGCACTGAGATGCAGTGCCTTAGACCGCTGTGCCACTCAGGAGCCCATGGATAACAGAACAATGAGCTACAGGACAAAATAAAAACCCTCCAACCCAAAAAGGCCTGTGGGGGTTGATGGTATCCTCAATCAAATGATCAAATATACAGACAACCAATTCCAATTGGCTACATAAACTCTAACATCTTCCTCAGCTCTTTTTAGCTCTATAACAAAGAATAAAGAGCAAAAACATATACATGATCAAATACAGATCTTAGAATCAACTATTAAAGACTACCAGAACCCACTGGATTCTCCAATTACATTGAATGAGTTACAGGACAAAATAAAAACCCTCCAACCCAGAAAGGTCTGTGGTGTTGATGGTATCCTCAATGAAATGATCAAATATACAGACAACAAATTCCAATTGGCTATACTAAAACTCTTTAACATCATACTTAGCTCTGGCATCTTCCCCAATATGGAACTGAGGACTGATCACCCCAATCCACAAAAGTGTAGACAAAATTTACCCCAATAACTACTGGGGGATATGGGTCAACAGCAACCTTAGGAAAATCTTCTGCATTATCATTAACAGCAGACTTGTCCATTTCCTCAATGAAAACAATGTACTGAGCAAATGTCAAATTGGCTTTTTACCAAATTACCGTACAACAGACCATGTATTCACCCTAATTGACAACCAAACAACCTAAAACAAAGGCAAAGTCTTCTCATGCTTTGTTGATTTCAAAAAAGCCTGCGACTCAATCTGGCATGAGGGTCTGCTATACAAACTGATGGAAAGTGGTGTTGGGGGTAAAACATACACCATTATAAAATCCACGAACACAAACCACAAGTGTGTGGTTAAAAATTGTCAATAAAACACACACATTTCTTTCTCTAGAAAAGTCTGCAGCACCCGGCCTCACCCTACTAGAATCTGAAGTCAAATGTCTACTGTTTGCTGATGATCTGATGCTTCTGTCACCAACCAAGGAGGGTCTACAGCAGCCAAAAAACCTCTGTCATTGCCAACAAAGGGTATATAACAAAGTATTGAGATAAACTTTTGTTATTGACCAAATACTTATTTCCCACCATAATTTGCAAATAAATTCATTAAAAACCCTACAATGTGATTTTCTGGATTTTTTTCTCTCATTTTGTCTGTCATAGTTGAAGTGTACCTATGATGAAAATTACAGGCCTCTCTCATCTTTTTAAGTGGGAGAACTTGCACAATTGGTGGCTGACTAAATACTTTTTTGCCCCACTGTAGATCTTCTGTCCCCAACCAAGGAGGGCCTACAGCAGCACCTAGATCTTCTGCACAGATTCTGTCAGACCTGGGCCCTGACAGACCTGGGCCCTGACAGACCTGGGCCCTGACAGACCTGGGTCCTGACAGACCTGGGCCCTGACAGACCTGGGCCCTGTCAGACCTGGGCCCTGACAGACCTGGGCCCTGACAGACCTGGGCCCTGACAGACCTGGGTCCTGACAGACCTGAGCCCTGACAGACCTGGGCCCTGACAGACCTGGGCCCTGACAGACCTGGGCCCTGTCAGACCTGGGCCCTGACAGACCTGAGCCCTGACAGACCTGGGCCCTGACAGACCTGGGCCCTGACAGACCTGGGCCCTGTCAGACCTGAGCCCTGACAGACCTGGGCCCTGACAGACCTGGGCCCTGACAGACCTGGGCCCTGACAGACCTGAGCCCTGACAGACCTGGGCCCTGACAGACCTGGGCCCTGACAGACCTGGGCCCTGACAGACCTGAGCCCTGACAGACCTGGGCCCTGACAGACCTGGGCCCTGACAGACCTGGGCCCTGACAGTAAATCTCAGTAAGACCAAAATAATGGTGTTCAAAAAAGGTCCAGTCGCCAGGACCACAAATACAAATTCCATCTAGACACCGTTGCCTTAGAGCACACAAAACCTATTCATATCTCTGCCTAAACATCAGAAACTTCCACAAAGCTGTGAACTATCTGAGAGACAAGGCAATAAGGGCATTCTATGCCATCAAAAGAAACATAAAATCTAAAATCCCAATTAGGATTTGGCTAAAAATACTTGAATCAGTCATAGAACCCATTGCCCTTTATGGTTGTGAGGTCTGGGGTCCGCTCACCAACCAAGACTTCACTAAATGGGATAAACACCAATTTGAGACTCTGCATGGTGAATTCTGCTAAATATCCTCTGTGTACAACGTAGAACACCAAATAATGCAGAGCATAATTAGGCCGATACCCACTAATTATAGAAATCCAGAAAATATCTGTTCAATTCTACAACCACCTAAAAGGAAGCGATTCCCAAACCTTCCATAACAAAGCCATCACCTACAGAGAGATGAACCTGGAGAAGAGTCCCCTAAGCAAGCTGGTCCTGGGGCTCTGTTCACAAACACAAACACACCCCACAGAGCCCCAGGACAGCAGCACAATTAGACCCAACCAAATCATGAGATGTAAAGAATTAACAAAAAACAGAGCAAACTAGAATGCTATTTGGCCCTAAACAGAGAGTACACAGTGGCAGAATACCTGACCACTGTGACTGAACCAAAATTAAGGAAAGCTTTGACTATGTACCGACTCAGTGAGCATAGCCTTGCTATTGAGAAAGGCCGACGTAGACAGACCTGGCTCTCAAGAGAAGACAGGCTATGTGCTCACTGCCCACAAAATGAGGAGGAAACTGAGTTGCACTTCCTAACCTCCTGCCCAATGTATGACCATATTAGAGAGACATATTTCCCTCAGATTACACAGACCCACAAACAAATCCAATTTTGATAAACTCCCATATCTACTGGGTGAAATTCCACAGTGTGACATCACAGCAGCAAGATTTGTGACCTGCTGCCACAAGAAAAGGGCAACCAGTGAAGAACAAACACCATTGTAAATACAACCCATATCTATGTTTATTTATTTTACCTTTGTACTTTAACTATTTGTACATCGTTACAACACTATATATATATATATATATAATATGACATTTGAAATGTCTCTATTCTTTTGGAACTTTTGTATGTGTAATGTTCACTGTTCATTTTTACTTTTGTTTATTCTCTATTTCACTTGCTTTGGTAATGTTAACATATGTTTCCCATGACAATAAAGACCCTTGAATTGAAATTGAATTGTGAGAGAGAGAGCGTGAGAGAGAGAGAGAGGTAGAGAGAGAGAGAGAGAGAGAGAGAGAGAGAGAGAGAGAGAGAGAGAGAGGAGAGAGAGACAGAGAGAGAGAGGGAGAGAGAGAGAGAGAGACAGAGAGAGAGAGGGAGAGAGAGAGAGAGAGGAGAGAGAGACAGAGAGAGAGAGAGAGAGAGAGAGAGAGAGAGAGAGAGAGAGAGAGAGAGAGAGAGAGAGAGAGAGAGAAAGAGAGAGAGAGAGAGACAGAGAGAGAGAGGGAGAGAGAGAGAGAGAGACAGAGAGAGAGAGGGAGAGAGAGAGAGAGAGGAGAGAGAGACAGAGAGAGAGAGGGAGAGAGAGAGAGAGAGAGAGAGAGAGAGGGAGAGAGAGACAGAGAGGGAGAGAGACAGAGAGAGAGAGGGAGAGAGAGAGAGAGAGAGAGAGAGGGAGAGAGAGACAGAGAGGGAGAGAGAGAGAGACAGACACTTGGTCACAGCAAGAATTATATACTTATATGATATACTAGCCACTGTTAAGTCAGCATTAGCAGTTCTGATAACAACAATCCCTCTGCTTCTTTCTCTGTTTCTCTCTCTCCCTCCCTCACCACCTCCCTCCCTCCCTCCTTCCCTCCTTTCTCCCTCTCTCCCTCCTCTCTCCCTCCTCTCTCCCCCTCCCTCCCTCCCTCCTCTCTCTCTCTCTCCCTCTCTCTCCGTACCTGCCAGGCAGCAGTTTGGCAATCTCGGCCCAGCGGTTGCCCAGTTTCTCGTGGGCCTGGTAGATGATCTGATCCTCTTCCTCGGTCCAGGAAGTCTTCTTCACCTCGGGGTTCAGGTGGTTGTGCCAGCGCTCTCTGCACTGCTTCCCTATCCGACCCTTCAGGTGCTTGGCGATTACGGACCAACGCTTGGCTCCGTACTTCTGGACTAGTTCAATCACCTGAGGGAGGGTGGAGGAGGGGGAGAGGGAGAGAGGAGATGGAGGAGAGAGGGGAGATGGAGGGGAGAGGGAAGGTGGAGGAGGGAGAAGGGAGGGGGAGAGGGGAGGTGGAGGGGAGAGGGGAGATGGAGGGGAGAGGGGAGGTGGAGGGGAGATGGAGGGGAGAGGGAAGGTGGAGGAGGGAGAAGGGAGGGGGAGAGGGGAGGTGGAGGGGAGAGGGGAGATGGAGGGGAGAGGGAAGGTGGAGGAGGGAGAAGGGAGGGGGAGAGGGGAGGTGGAGGGGAGAGGGGAGATGGAGGGGAGAGGGGAGGTGGAGGGACAGGGGAGGTGGAGGGGAGAGGGGAGATGGAGGGGACAGGGGAGGTGGAGGGGAGAGGGGAGATGGAGGGTAGAGGGGAGATGGAGGGGAGAGGGAAGATGGAGGGGAGGGGGGAGATGGAGGGGGGAGAGGGGAGGTGGAGGGGAGAGGGGAGATGGAGGGGAGAGGGAAGATGGAGGGGAGAGGGGAGGTGGAGAAGGGAGAAGGGAGGGGGAGAGGGGAGGTGGAGGGGGGTGAGGGGAGGTGGAGGGGGGAGAGGGGAGATGGATGAGGGGGAGGGGGTGAAGGAGGAGGCAGAGGGGAGGTGGAGGGGGGTGGAGGATGGATGGGGGAGAGGAGGGGGAGAGGGGGAGGGAGGGAGGGAGAGAGGAGAGGGGAGAGGGGGAGGGGAGGTGGAGGATGGAGAGAGGAGGGGAGAGGGGGAGGGAGGGAGGGCGAGAGGAGAGGGGAGAGGGGGAGGGGAGGTGGAGGATGGAGAGAGGAGGGGAGAGGGGGAGGGAGGGAGGGAGAGAGGAGAGGGGAGAGGGGGAGGGGAGGTGGAGGATGGAGAGAGGAGGGGAGAGGGGGAGGGAGGGAGGGAGAGAGGAGAGGGGAGAGGGGAGGTGGAGGATGGAGAGAGGAGGGGAGAGGGGGAGGGAGGGAGGGAGAGAGGAGAGGGGGAGGGGAGGTGGAGGATGGAGAGAGGAGGGGAGAGGAAATACAACAGTTTATTAGTCTTTGTCCATTTTCATAAACAGAAGTCAACAATACTCCTTCCATCCCTCCTTCCCTCCTTCCCTCCTTCCCTCCTTCCTTCCTTCCCTCCTTCCTTCCATCCCTCCTTCCCTCCTTCCCTCCTTCCCTCCTTCCTTCCTTCCTTCCCTCCTTCCTTCCATCCCTCCTTCCCTCCTTCCCTCCTTCCTTCCTTCCCTCCTTCCTTCCATCCCTCCTTCCCTCCTTCCCTCCCTCCCTCCTTCCTTCCTTCCCTCCTTCCCTCCCTCCCTCCTTCCCTCCTTCCTTCCTTCCTTCCTTCCTTCCTTCCTCCCTCCCTCCCCTGTCCCTCCCTCCCTCCCTCCCCTGTCCCTCCCTCCCTCCCTCCCTCCTTCCCTCCTTCCCTCCCTCTCTCCCTCCCCTGTCCCTCCCTCCCTCCCTCCCCTGTCCCTCCCTCCCTCCCTCCCTCCCCTGTCCCTCCCACCCTCCCTCCCTCCCTCCCTCCCTCCCCTGTCCCTCCCTCCCTCCCTCCCTCCCTCCCTCCCTCCCTCCCTCCCTCCCCTGTCCCTCCCTCCCTCCCTCCCTCCTTCCCTCCCTCCTTCCCTCCTTCCCTCCTTCCCTCCCTCCCTCCCTCCTTCCCTCCTTCCCTCCCTCCTTCCCTCCTTCCCTCCCTCCCTCCCTCCTTCCCTCCTTCCCTCCCTCCCTCCCTCCTTCCCTCCCTCCCTCCCTCCTTCCCTCCCTCCTTCCCTCCCTCCCTCCCTCCCTCCCTCCCTCCCTCCCTCCCTCCCTCCTTCCCTCCTTCCCTCCCTCCTTCCCTCCTTCCCTCCCTCCTTCCCTCCTTCCCTCCCTCCCTCCTTCCCTCCCTCCCTCCCTCCCTCCCTCCCTCCCTCCCTCCCTCCCTCCTTCCCTCTCTCTCTCTCTCTCTCTCCCTCCCTCCCTCCCTCCCTCTCTCTCTCCCTCCCTCCCTCCCTCCCTCCCTCCCTCCCTCCCTCCCTCCCTCTCCTTCTCATCTCTCCCTCTCCTTATCTCCCTCTCCTTCTCCCTCCCTCCCTCCCTCCCATCTCTCCCTCTCCATATCTCCCTCCTTCTCCCTCCCTCTCCCTCCCTCCCTCCCTCCCTCAATCCCTCCCCCCTCCCTCCCTCCCTCCCTCCCTCCCTCCCTCCCTCCCTCCCTCCCTCCCTCCCTCCCTCCCTCCCTCCCATCTCTCCCATCTCTCCCTCCCTCCCTCTCTCCCTCCCTCCCTCCCTCCCTCCCTCTCCTTCTCCATCTCTGTATCATTCTCTCTAAATGTTGGATCCACCTGCTTGTGGTTGGGAGGGAGTTTCCATAGTCAACTTCTTTGCTAATCATTACCTCATCATGGCTTCTGTGTGTGTGCAAATACTCAGGAATACACACCTTAAAACTCATCTTTCTGTGTGTGTGTCTTCAGATAATAACACGTATTTAGACAGGACATGGCGCCTTATTCGTCCTTATTCGTCCTTATTCATCCTTATTAATTCTTATTCATTCCTCAAGGTTCTGGTCTAAAGTAGTGTTCTATATAGGGAATAGGGTTCTGGTCTAAAGTAGTGTACTATATAGGGAATAGGGCTCTGGTCTAAAGTAGTGTACTATATAGGGAATAGGGCTCTGGTCTAAAGTAGTGTACTATATAGGGAATAGGGCTCTGGTCTAAAGTAGTGCTCTATATAGGGAATAGGGTTCTGGTCTAAAGTAGTGCACTAAATAGGGAATAGGGCTCTGTCTATAGTAGTGTACTATGTAGGGAATAGGGCTCTAGTCTAAAGTAGTGTACTATATAGGGAATAGGGCTCTGGTCTAAAGTAGTGCACTACATAGGGAATAGGGCTCTGGTCTAAAGTAGTGTACTATATAGGGAATAGGGTTCTGGTCTAAAGTAGTGCACTACATAGGGAATAGGGCTCTGGTCTAAAGTAGTGTACTATATAGGGAATAGGGCTCTGGTCTAAAGTAGTGCTCTATATAGGGAATAGGGTTCTGGTCTAAAGTAGTGCACTATATAGGGAATAGGGCCCTCGTCTTAAGTAGTGCACTATATAGGGAATATGGTTCTGGTCTAAAGTAGTGCACTATATAGGGAATAGGGCTCTGGTCTAAAGTAGTGCACTATGTAGGGAATAGGGTTCTGGTCTAAAGTAGTGCACTATATATGGAATAGGGCTCTGGTCTAAAGTAGTGCACAATATAGGGAATAGGGCCCTGGTCTAAAGTAGTGCACTATATAGGGAATAGGGATCTGGTCTAAAGTAGTGCACTATATAGGGAATAGGGTTCTGGTCTAAAGGTTCTGAATGGGTTCTGAAAGGGTTCTATAGGGTTCTGAAAGGGTTCTGAAAGGGTTCTCTATAAGGTTCTAAAAGGGTTTTGAAAGGGTTCTCTATAAGGTTCTAAAAGGGTTCTGAAAGGGTTCTCTATAAGGTTCTATAAGGGTTCTGAAAGGGTTCTCTATAAGGTTCTATAAGGTTCTAAAATGTTGTGAAAGGATTCTCTATAAGGTTCTATAAGGGTTCTGAAAGGGTTCTCTATAAGGTTCTAAAAGGTTCTAAAAGGTTGTGAAAGGATTCTCTATAAGGTTCTATAAGGTTCTGAAAGGGTTCTGAAAGGGTTCTGAAAGGGTTCTCTATAAGGTTTATAAGGTTGTGTTCTTACTCTCTGGTCCTCCTCTTTGGTCCAGGGTCCTTTGATGAGCTCTGGGTTGAGAACCTTCTGCCAGCGATGCTGACACTGAACGTCTGTACGGTTCTGTTGGAGAACACACAGATCA
>NW_027260976.1:667500-670000 GCF_045791955.1 Oncorhynchus clarkii lewisi
GGAGACAGAATGTGGTGAGACAGAATGTGGGGAGACAGAACGTGGGGAGACAAAATGTGGGGAGACAGAATGTGGGGAGACAGAACGTGGGGAGACAGAGTGTGGGGAGACAGAGTGTGGGGAGACAGAATGTGGGGAGACAGAATGTGGGGAGACAGAATGTGGGGAGACAGAACGTGGGGAGACAAAATGTGGGGAGACAGAATGTGGGGAGACAGAACGTGGGGAGACTAAATGTGGGGAGACAGAATGTGGGGAGACAGTGTCTCCTGACCCCTCCTGTCTCAGCCTCCGTATTTATGCTGCAGTAGTTTGTGTCGGGGGGCTAGGGTCAGTTTGTTATATCTGGAGTACTTCTCCTGTCCTATTCGGTGTCCTGTGTGAATTTAAGTGTGCTCTCTCTAATTCTCTCTTTCTCTCTTTCTTTCTCTCTCTCGGAGGACCTGAGCCCTAGGACCATGCCTCAGGACTACCTGGCATGATGACTCCATGCTGTCCCCAGTCCACCTGGCCGTGCTGCTGCTCCAGTTTCAACTGTTCTGCCTTATTATTATTCGACCATGCTGGTCATTTATGAACATTTGAACATTTTGGCCATGTTCTGTTATAATCTCCACCGGGCACAGCCAGAAGAGGACTGGCCAACCCTCAAAGTGGGGAGACAGAATGTGGGGAGACAGTATGTGGGGAGACAGTATGTGGGGAGACAGTATGTGGGGAGACAGTATGTGGGGAGACAGAATGTGGTGAGACAGAATGTGGGGAGACAGAATGTGGGGAGACAGAATGTGGTGAGACAGAATGTGGGGAGACAGTATGTGGGGAGACAGTGTGTGGGGAGACAGAATGAGAGTAAGAATGTGGGGAAACAGAATGTGGTGAGACAGAATGTGGGGAGACAGAATGTGGGGAGACAGAGTGAGAGACAGAATGTGGGGAGACAGAATGTGGGGAGACAGAATGTGGTGGGACAGAATGTGGGGAGACAGAATGTGGGAAGACAGAATGTGGGGAGACAGAAAGAGAGACAGAATGTGGGGAGACAGAATGTGGGGAGACAGAATGAGAGACAGAATGTGGGGAGACAAAATGTGGTGAGACAGAATGTGGGGAGACAGAATGAGAGACAGAATGTGGGGAGACAGAATGTGGGGAGACAGAATGTGGGGAGACAAAACGTGGGGAGACAAAATGTGGGGAGACAAAATGTGGAGAGACGGAGTGTGGGGAGACAGAATGAGAGACAGAATGTGGGGAGACAGAATGAGAGACAGAATGTGGGGAGACAGAATGTGATGAGACAGAATGAGAGACAGAATGTGGTGAGACAGAATGAGAGACAGAGTGGGGAGACAGGGTAACAGAACCAGTCATTCTAGCAGGGTAACAGAACCAGTCACTATAGCAGGGTAGGGTGGTAACAGGGTAACAGAACCAGTCATTATAGCAGGGTAGGGTGGTAACAGGGTAACAGAACCAGTTATTATAGCAGGGTAGGGTGGTAACAGGGTAACAGAACCAGTCATTATAGCAGGGTAGGGTGGTAACAGGGTAACAGAACCAGTCATTCTAGCAGGGTAGGGTGGTAACAGAACCCGTCATTATAGCAGGGTAGGGTGGTAACAGGGTAACAGAACCAGCCATTATAGCAGGGTAGGGTGGTAACTGGGTAGCCGAACCAGTCATTATAGCAGGGTAGGGTGGTAACAGGGTAACAGAACCAGTCATTATAGCAGGGTAGGGTGGTAACAGGGTAACAGAACCAGTTATTATAGCAGGGTAGGGTGGTAACAGGGTAACAGAACCAGTCATTATAGCAGGGTAGGGTGGTAACAGGGTAACAGAACCAGTCATTATAGCAGGGTCACAGAACCAGTCATTCTAGCAGGGTAACATAACCAGTCATTATAGCAGGGTAACAGAACCAGTCATTATAGCAGGGTAGGGTGGTAACAGGGTAACAGAACCAGTCATTATAGCAGGGTAGGGTGGTAACAGGGTAACAGAACCAGTCATTATAGCAGGGTAGGGTGGTAGCAGGGTAACAGAAACAGTCATTATAGCAGGGTAGGGTGGTAACAGGGTAACAGAACCAGTCATTATAGCAGGGTAGGGTGGTAACAGGGTAACAGAACCAGTCATTATAGCAGGGTAACAGAACCAGTCATTATAGCAGGGTAGGGTGGTAACAGGGTAACAGAACCAGTCATTATTGCAGGGTAGGGTGGTAACAGGGTAACATAACCAGTCATTATAACAGGATAGGGTGGTAACTGGGTAACAGAACCAGTCATTATAGCAGGGTAACAGAACCAGTCATTATAGCAGGGTAGGGTTGGTAACAGGGTAACAGAACCAGTCATTATAGCAGGGTAGGGTGGTAACTGGGTAACAGAACCAGTCATTATAGCAGGGTAACAGAACCAGTCATTATAGCAGGGTAGGGTGGTAACTGGGTAACAGAACCAGTCATTATAGCAGGGTAACAGAACCAGTCATT
>NW_027260976.1:680000-690000 GCF_045791955.1 Oncorhynchus clarkii lewisi
GGGGGCCATGTAGTGCACTATATAGGGAATAGGGGGCCATGTAGTGCACTATATAGGGAATAGGGGGCCATGTAGTGCACTATATAGGGAATAGGGGGCCATGTAGTGCACTATATAGGGAATAGGGGGCCATGTAGTGCACTATATAGGGAATAGGGGGCCATGTAGTGCACTATATAGGGAATAGGGTGCCATGTAGTGCACTATATAGGGAATAGGGGGATGAGGGATTCATTATAGCTGAACGCTCAACAGCATTTATCCCTGGGCTGCTCCGATCCTGTCTGTCTAATGGCCAATAGGGTGGGGTAATTTGCATAGGCGCGATTGGACAGGTTAGTGCTGCCATTGTCAAGGCACCCCCATCTGCAAAGCATTGTATGCTCAGGTAGGGTCATTTGAATACTTCTTAGCCCTAAGCTATTGACATGTCAGCAGGCCTCTGTTTGATAGAGGGGGGGGGGGGGGCTTAAATAAGTCAAATAGAGGGGAGTTGTCAGTTCTCTATAGGAGGAGAATCACACAGCCATAACAGAGAGGAGTTGTCTATACTCTATAGGAGGAGAATCACACAGCCATAACAGAGGGGAGTTGTCTATACTCTATACTCTATAGGAGGAGAATCACACAGCCATAACAGAGAGGAGTTGTCTATACTCTATACTCTATAGGAGGAGAATCACACAGCCATAACAGAGAGGAGTTGTCTATACTCTATAGGAGGAGAATCACACAGCCATAACAGAGAGGAGTTCTCTATACTCTATACTCTATAGGAGGAGAATCACAAATCCATAACAGAGGGGAGTTGTCTATACTCTATAGGAGGAGAATCACACAGCCATAACAGAGAGGAGTTGTCTATACTCTATACTCTATAGGAGGAGAATCACACAGCCATAACAGAGAGGAGTTGTCTATACTCTATAGGAGGAGAATCACACAGCCATAACAGAGAGGAGTTGTCTATACTCTATACTCTATAGGAGGAGAATCACACAGCCATAACAGAGAGGCGTTCTCTATACTCTATACTCTATAGGAGGAGAATCACACAGCCATAACAGAGAGGAGTTGTCTATACTCTATACTCTATAGGAGGAGAATCACACAGCCATAACAGAGAGGAGTTGTCTATACTCTATACTCTATAGGAGGAGAATCACACAGCCATAACAGAGAGGAGTTGTCTATACTCTATACTCTATAGGAGGAGAATCACACAGCCATAACAGAGAGGAGTTGTCTATACTCTATACTCTATAGGAGGAGAATCACACAGCCAAAACAGAGGGGAGTTGTCTATACTCTATAGGAGGAGAATCACACAGCCATAACAGAGAGGAGTTCTCTATACTCTATACTCTATAGGAGGAGAATCACACAGCCATAACAGAGAGGAGTTGTCTATACTCTATACTCTATAGGAGGAGAATCACACAGCCAAAACAGAGGGGAGTTGTCCATACTCTATAGGAGGAGAATCACACAGCCATAACAGAGAGGAGTTGTCTATACTCTATACTCTATAGGAGGAGAATCACACAGCCATAACAGAGGGGAGTTGTCTATACTCTATACTCTATAGGAGGAGAATCACACAGCCATAACAGAGAGGAGTTGTCTATACTCTATACTCTATAGGAGGAGAATCACACAGCCATAACAGAGAGGAGTTCTCTATACTCTATACTCTATAGGAGGAGAATCACAAATCCATAACAGAGGGGAGTTGTCTATACTCTATAGGAGGAGAATCACACAGCCATAACAGAGAGGAGTTGTCTATACTCTATACTCTATAGGAGGAGAATCACACAGCCATAACAGAGAGGAGTTGTCTATACTCTATACTCTATAGGAGGAGAATCACACAGCCATAACAGAGAGGAGTTGTCTATACTCTATAGGAGGAGAATCACACAGCCATAACAGAGAGGAGTTCTCTATACTCTATACTCTATAGGAGGAGAATCACAAATCCATAACAGAGGGGAGTTGTCTATACTCTATAGGAGAGAATCACACAGCCATAACAGAGAGGAGTTGTCTATACTCTATACTCTATAGGAGGAGAATCACACAGCCATAACAGAGAGGAGTTGTCTATACTCTATAGGAGGAGAATCACACAGCCATAACAGAGAGGAGTTGTCTATACTCTATACTCTATAGGAGGAGAATCACACAGCCATAACAGAGAGGCGTTCTCTATACTCTATACTCTATAGGAGGAGAATCACACAGCCATAACAGAGAGGAGTTGTCTATACTCTATACTCTATAGGAGGAGAATCACACAGCCATAACAGAGAGGAGTTGTCTATACTCTATACTCTATAGGAGGAGAATCACACAGCCATAACAGAGAGGAGTTGTCTATACTCTATACTCTATAGGAGGAGAATCACACAGCCATAACAGAGAGGAGTTGTCTATACTCTATACTCTATAGGAGGAGAATCACACAGCCAAAACAGAGGGGAGTTGTCTATACTCTATAGGAGGAGAATCACACAGCCATAACAGAGAGGAGTTCTCTATACTCTATACTCTATAGGAGGAGAATCACACAGCCATAACAGAGAGGAGTTGTCTATACTCTATACTCTATAGGAGGAGAATCACACAGCCAAAACAGAGGGGAGTTGTCCATACTCTATAGGAGGAGAATCACACAGCCATAACAGAGAGGAGTTGTCTATACTCTATACTCTATAGGAGGAGAATCACACAGCCATAACAGAGGGGAGTTGTCTATACTCTATACTCTATAGGAGGAGAATCACACAGCCATAACAGAGAGGAGTTGTCTATACTCTATACTCTATAGGAGGAGAATCACACAGCCATAACAGAGAGGAGTTCTCTATACTCTATACTCTATAGGAGGAGAATCACACAGCCATAACAGAGAGGAGTTGTCTATACTCTATAGGAGGAGAATCACACAGCCATAACAGAGAGGAGTTGTCTATACTCTATACTCTATAGGAGGAGAATCACACAGCCATAACAGAGAGGCGTTCTCTATACTCTATACTCTATAGGAGGAGAATCACACAGCCATAACAGAGAGGAGTTGTCTATTCTCTATAGGAGGAGAATCACACAGCCATAACAGAGGGGAGTTGTCTATACTCTATTCTCTATAGGAGGAGAATCACACAGCCATAACAGAGAGGAGTTGTCTATACTCTATACTCTATAGGAGGAGAATCACACAGCCATAACAGAGGGGAGTTGTCTATACTCTATAGGAGGAGAATCACACAGCCATAACAGAGAGGAGTTGTCTATACTCTATACTCTATAGGAGGAGAATCACACAGCCATAACAGAGAGGAGTTGTCTATACTCTATACTCTATAGGAGGAGAATCACACAGCCATAACAGAGGGGAGTTGTCTATACTCTATAGGAGGAGAATCACACAGCCATAACAGAGAGGTGTTGTCCATACTCTATACTCTATAGGAGGAGAATCACACAGCCATAACAGAGAGGAGTTGTCTATACTCTATACTCTGTAGGATGGGTCTCAATGATAATGGGTGTAAGGGAATACTAGGATTGTAAGGAAATTATTTTTATCTTTCAAGAAGCTTGTACAGCGGGATGGCTGGGAAGGTGACTTCAGAAACACCATCTGTATGGGCTGAGGAGGTGGCCTCAGAAACACCATCTGTATGGGCTGAGGAGGTGGCCTCAGAAACACCATCTGTATGGGCTGAGGAGGTGGCCTCAGAAACACCATCTGTATGGGCTGAGGAGGTGGCCTCAGAAACACCATCTGTATGGGCTGGGAAGGTGGCCTCAGAAACACCATCTGTATAGGCTGGGGAGGTGGCCTCAGAAACACCATCTGTATGGGCTGGGGAGGTGGCCTCAGAAACACCATCTGTATGGGCTGGGGAGGTGGCCTCAGAAACACCATCTGTATGGGCTGGGAAGGTGGCCTCAGAAACACCATCTGTATGGGCTGAGGAGGTGGCCTCAGAAACACCATCTGTATGGGCTGGGAAGGTGGCCTCAGAAACACCATCTGTATGGGCTGGGGAGGTGGCCTCAGAAACACCATCTGTATGGGCTGAGGGCAACGGGGTGGCTGGGGAGGTGGCCTCAGAAACACCATCTGTATGGGCTGCGAAGGTGGCCTCAGAAACACCATCTGTATGGGCTGGGAAGGTGGCCTCAGAAACACCATCTGTATGGGCTGGGAAGGTGGCCTCAGAAACACCATCTGTATGGGCTGGGGAGGTGGCCTCAGAAACACCATCTGTATGGGCTGGGAAGGTGGCCTCAGAAACACCATCTGTATGGGCTGGGGAGGTGGCCTCAGAAACACCATCTGTATGGGCTGGGGAGGTGGCCTCAGAAACACCATCTGTATGGGCTGGGGAGGTGGCCTCAGAAACACCATCTGTATGGGCTGGGGAGGTGGCCTCAGAAACACCATCTGTATGGGCTGGGGAGGTGGCCTCAGAAACACCATCTGTATGGGCTGGGGAGGTGGCCTCAGAAACGCCATCTGTATGGGCTGGGGAGGTGGCCTCAGAAACACCATCTGTATGGGCTGGGGAGGTGGCCTCAGAAACACCATCTGTATGGGCTGGGAAGGTGGCCTCAGAAACACCATCTGTATGGGCTGGGGATGTGGCCTCAGAAAGACCATCTGTATGGGCTGGGGAGGTGGCCTCAGAAACACCATCTGTATGGGCTGGGGAGGTGGCCTCAGAAACACCATCTGTATGGGCTGGGGAGGTGGCCTCAGAAACGGCATTTGTATGGGCTGGGGAGGTGGCCTCAGAAACACCATCTGTATGGGCTGAGGGCAACGGGGTGGCTGGGGAGCTGGCCTCAGAAACACCATCTGTATGGGCTGATGGCAACTGGATGGCTGGGAAGGTGACTTCAGAAACACCATCTGTATGGGCTGATGGCAACGGGGTGGCTGGGGAGGTGACTTCAGAAACACTATCTGTATGGGCTGAGGGCAACGGGGTGGCTGGGGAGCTGGCCTCAGAAACACCATCTGTATGGGCTGAGGGCAACGGGGTGGCTGGGGAGGTGGCCTCAGAAACACCATCTGTATGGGCTGAGGGCAACGGGGTGGCTGGGGAAGTGGCCTCAGAAACACCATCTGTATGGGCTGAGGGCAACGGGGTGGCTGGGAAGGTGGCCTCAGAAATACCATCTGTATGGGCTGATGGCAACGGGGTGGCTGGGGAGGTGGCCTCAGAAACACAATCTGTATGGGCTGAGGGCAACTGGGTGGCTGGGGAGGTGGCCTCAGAAACACCATCTGTAAGGGCTGAGTTCAACTGGGTGGCTGGGGAGGTGGCCTCAGAAACACCATCTGTATTGGCTGAGGGCAACGGGGTGGCTGGAGAGGTGGCCTCAGAAACACCATCTGTATGGGCTGAGGGCAACGGGGTGGCTGGGAAGGTGACCTCAGAAACACCATCTGTATGGGCTGAGGGCAACGGGGTGGCTGGAGGGGTGGAGACAGTGTCATTTTGGTAGGGAGGTGGAGACAGTGTCATTTTGGTGGGGAGGTGGAGACAGTGTCATTTTGGTGGGGAGGTGGAGACAGTGTCATTTTGGTGGGGAGGTGGAGGCAGTGTCATTTTGGTAGGGAGGTGGAGACAGTGTCATTTTGGTGGGGAGGTGGAGACAGTGTCATTTTGGTAGGGAGGTGGAGACAGTGTCATTTTGGTGGGGAGGTGGAGACAGTGTCCTTTTGGTGGGGAGGTGGAGGCAGTGTCATTTTGGTGGGGAGGTGGAGACAGTGTCATTTTGGTGGGGAGGTGGAGACAGTGTCCTTTTGGTGGGGAGGTGGAGGCAGTGTCATTTTGGTGGGGAGGTGGAGGCAGTGTCATTTTGGTGGGGAAAAACTACAACTACTCGTTCATTTTTCAAAAAACAAGCCTGAAACCCTTTAATAAAGACTGTTGCCATCTAGTGGAAGCCATAGGAACTGCAATCTGGGAGCTGTTTATTTGTATATCCCATAGACTAGCATTGAAATGGCCTGTGACCTCAAAATAAAAACGCCTCTGATTTCTTCTTACCGTATCAGTTCTATTATACTCACAGACATTATTTTAACAGGTTTAGAAACTTCAGAGTGTTTTCTATCCAATGGTACCAATTCTATGCATATCCTGGCTTCTGGGCCTGAGCAACAGGCAGTTTACTTTGGGCACGTCATTCATCCGAACTTCCGAACACTGCCCCCTAGCCCTAAGAGGTTTTAAGCCATTTTGCCCCAACTTTGGAAGTGTGCTTGGGGTCATTGTCCATTTGGAAGACCCATTTGCAACCAAGATTTTAACTTCCTGACTGATGTCTTGAGATGTTGCCTCAATATATCTACATAATTTCCTTTGCTCATTACGTCATGTCTTTTGTGAAGTGCACCAGTCCCTCCTGCAGCAAAGCACCCCCACAACATGATGCTGCCACCCCCACAACATGATGCTGCCACCCCCACAACATGATGCTACCACCCCCAAAACATGATGCTGCCACCTCCACAACATGATGCTGCCACCCCCACAACATGATGCTGCCACCCCCGTGCTGCACGGTTGGGATGGTGTTCTTCGGCTTGCAAGCCTCCTCCTTTTTCCTCCAAACATAACGATGGTCATTATGGCCAAACAGTTCCATTTTTGTTTCATCAGACCAGAGAACATTTCTCCAAAAATTACAATATTTGTCCCCATGTGCAGTTGCAAACCGTAGTCTGGCTTTATGGCGGTTTTGGAGCAGTGGCTTCTTCCTTGCTGAGCGGCCTTTCAGGTTATGTCGATATAGGACTCGTTTTACTGACTATATAGATACTTTTGTACCCGTTTCCTCCAGCATCTTCACAAGGTCCTTTGCTGTTGTTCTGGGATTGATTTGCACTTTTTGCACAAAAGTACGTTCATCTCTAGGAGACAGAACGTGTCTCCTTCCTGAGCGGTATGACGGCTGCGTGGGTCCATGGTGTTTATATTTGCAGACTATTGTTTGTACAGATGAATGTGGTACCTTCAGGTGTTTGGAAATTGCTCCCAAGGATGAACCAGACTTGTGGAGGTCTACAGTTTGTTTTCTGAGCTCTTGGCTGATTTCTGTTGATTTTCCCAAGCAAAGAGGCACTGAGTTTGATGGTAGGCCTTGAAATACATCCATAAGGAACACCTCCAATTGACTGAAATGATGTCAATTAGCCTATCAGAAGCTTCTAAAGCCATGACATCATTTTCTGGAATTTTCCAAGCTGTTTAAAGGCACTGTCAAGTTAGTGTATGTAAACTTCTGACCCACTGGAATTGTGATACAGTGAATTATTAGTAAAATAATCTGTCTGTAATCAATTGTTTGGAAAAATGACTTGTGTCATGCACAAAGTAGATGTCCTAACTGACTTGCCAAAACTATAATTTGTTTAACAAGACATTTGTGGAGTGGTTGAAAAACGAGTTTTAATGACTTCAACCTAAGTGTATGTAAACTTCCTACTTCAACTGTACGCTGATGACTCTACAATGTTCAGCGCATCATCGGAATGTAATGAGCTAACATGTCCTGAGCAGTGAACTCAGAATGGTGTCTGAGTGGGTTGATATGAACAAATTGGTGTTGAACATTTCTAAAAAAAATGGTTCAAGATATATCTCTCGACTCTGACTGACTAATACAGGAAGAGGATCTGAGGAAATTCCCCCAGACAAACAATAAGATGACAAAGAAAGAAAGAAAAAGCTGTTCACACCTCATGTCAAACGACAAATCAAAACTATCTCACATTTACTGATGATTTCTGGATCTGTTTCTGGAGTACTGAATGTCTGAATGTCTTAATCAATGAGTCAGATGAAAATAGCAATCTTTCACACCAGAGTCTCAGAGTGCTGATCTCGGATCAGGATCATATTATCTCATTCATTTTGATCTATTAAGGCAAAACAGATCCTAGATCAGAACTCCTGCACTGACTCTTGATGCATATATAGGACCACGCCTGTTGTCATATCTACCCCCTTCTATCGCCACGGAGATACCGCCTGTTGTTGTCATGGTAGTAGGCGTTGGGTTTTAAATGTTGTCCTAGAAACGTTAGAGTGTTTCACTTTTCTGACAGATTCCCCTCTCCGTCACCTGGGTGACCCCTATCTGTATGTCTGTCTGTGTGTGAGTGTGTGTGTGTGAGTGTGTGTGTGTGTGTGTGTGTGTGTGTGTGTGTGTGTGTGTGTGTGTGTGTGTGTGTGTGTGTGTGTGTGTGTGTGTGTGTGAGATTGTAACACCTCATCAAAACACAGGAAATGGAACTGAGAGGGGGAGACACACACACACTCTAACCTGAGGTGAGTCTTGGGGCACCTGACTGTTTACATCTGAATTACATCATATTTGCCTCTGTCAGATCAGATCTCTCCTTTCTCTGTTTATTCTCTCGGTCTCTCTCTCTCTCTCTCTCTCTGTATCTAATCCATCTATCTGTATTTCTTTTCCCTCTCTCACACAATCTCTCTCTCTTTTTCTCTCTCGCTCTCTCTTTCTCTCAAGCCATAGACTGTTCTCGCTGCTTCCGCACGTCAAGAAGGCGAGGTCAGTACAGGTGCATCAAAGCTGGGACCGAGAGACTGAAAAACAGCTTCTATCTCAAGGCTATCAGACTGTTAAACAGCCACCACTAACATTGAGTGGCTGCTGCCAACACACTGACACTGACTCAACTCCAGCCACTTTAATAATGGGAATTGATGGGAAATGATGTAAATATATCACTAGCCACTTTAAACAATGCTACCTTATATAATGTTACTTACCCTACATTATTCATCTCATAGGCATACGTATATACTGTACTCTACATCATCGACTGTATCCTTATGTAATACATGTATCACTAGCCACTTTAACATATACTGTACTCGATACAATCTACTGTATCTGCCTGTGCTGCTCTGTACCATCACTCATTCATATATCCTTATGTACATATTCTTTATCCCCTCACACTGTGTACAAGACAGTAGTTTTGGAGTTGTTAGTTAGATTACTTGTTGGTTATTACTGCATTGTCGGAACTAGAAGCACAAGCATTTCGCTACACTCGCATTAACATCTGCTAACCATGTGTATGTGACAAATAAAATTTGATTTGATTTGATTTGATTTTCAAGAGGTACCGGTGCATCAGGTCTGACACCAACAGGCTCTTGAACAGCTTCGAGCCCCAAGCAATATGACTGATAAACAGCTAACTAAACCTTGTATCTTTATTGACCTTTTATTTCAATATTTTGAAAGTCTCTATGCACACTCACACACACACACACTCACACACACAGACACACAGACACACACACACACACACTCACACACACAGACACACAGACACACACACACACACACACTCACACACACACACACACACACTCACACACACACATACACACACACACACACACACACACACACACACACACACACACACACACACACACACACACACACACACTCACAAACACACTCCCACCCGTAGCTGCTGCAACTCTGTTAATCTTATATCCTGTTGCCTAGTCACCTTACCAATTTACATATCTACCTCTTTCACTCCAGATTCTCTGCACATTGTAAATATGGTACTGGAACTGACTTAAATATTTCCTGTATATACTGACTTTATTGTGTATTTTATATTCTTATTTTTTTTCCTCCCCTAGTAATAGATTGTTATTGATTATTGTATTGTTGTACACTTGTGTATCCAACATTTAAACTGGAAACATATTATCTATCTTTGTTCCCCCTCTCTCACACCATCTCTCTCTCTCATTATCTATCTTTGTTCCCCGTCTCTCACACCATCTCTCTCTCTCATTATCTATCTTTGTTCCCCCTCTCTCACACCATCTCTCTCTCATTATCTCTCTTTGTTCCCCCTCCCTCACACCATCTCTCTCTCTCATTATCTATCTTTGTTCCCCCTCCCTCACAC
>NW_027260976.1:692500-702500 GCF_045791955.1 Oncorhynchus clarkii lewisi
ACTGCAGCCTAAACAACCTCCTTTAAAAAAATGTTTTTAACCTTTATTTAACTAAGCAAGTCAGTTAAGAACCAATTATTCTCTACAATGACAGCCTACCCCGGCTAAACACTAACAACACTAGGTCAATTGTGCACCGTACTTAGGGACTCCCACTCACAACCAGTTGTGATATAGCCTGGACTCAAACCACTGAGATGCAGTGCCTTAGACCGCTGTGCCACTAGGAATCTCCTTCTAAAGGCTGGTTTCAACAAACCCAGGCTGAAGTTCACTAAAAAATCTAATAATACTACTACAGAATCACACTTCAGAGAAAATTGTGGACTTAAAAGCTGCAGTTCGTAATGCAAACAGCAACAAACCTCTTCTGATGAGATACGACAGTTGAACAAAGCTCATCATTCAGCTAAAAGTCCCCCAAAAAATAGATGTACAAAGACCTAATGTAATTGCAAGAGGCTGAGCATATAGAATCCACACAGGAACCTTTGACCGAGAAAACATGGCATGGTTTTTTCTCCACTGTCTGAGCTCGTTTGCTGTCCTTAGAGGCGCTAACAATAGTCACAACATCAGAAATACATGCAACTGTATGGATTTTAGTCAGGCAGGACCGTACAGCACCGAACGAGGGAACGTCTGACTTGGAAAGTTCTCCATTAATCAGCCACCAAAAAAGTAAACCTTACATTCATCAAAAATACGAATAGTTGATATTTCCACCTATTGTATCTCTGTGTTTACAGGTCTGTATTTCCAAGACAAACGTGTGGGCTCCCGAGTGGTGCTGTGGTCTACGGCACTGCATCTCAGTGCTAGTGGAGTCACTACAGACACCCTGGTTCAAATCCTGACTGTATCACAACCATCTGTGATTGGGAGTCCCGTAGTGTGGTGAACAATTGGCCCAGCTTTGTTAGGGTTTTGGCTGGGGTAGGCCATCATTGCAAATAAGAATTTGGTCTTAACTGATTTGCCTAGTAAAATAAAAAATATATATCTTACTGCCATTTGTGTATGTTGGGCAGACAATTGTCCACATTTTAGCAAAGCCTGCAATATTGGGTTACATGATTTTATGTGGTCCTCTCCCCCTCTAGCCAGACATTATTCTGCATTTTTTGAGTTTAGGTGGTGTGTCATAATATCTATTTTTTGTAGAAAAATATTTTTTTGCGGCTAGATGTTCTTTACCATTCGGCCATCAGATTTTCCATCAATGATCCTTATAGGACACATCCCTGCACTCTATACTCCTCTGTGAACTGGTCATCTCTGTAGACCCGTCGCAAGACCCACTGGTTGATGCTTATTTATAAAACCCTCTTAGACCTCACTCCCCCCTATCTGAGATATCTACTGCAGCCCTCATCCTCCACATACAACACCCATTCTGCCAGTCACATTCTGTTAAAGGTCCCCAAAGCACACACATCCCTGGGTCGCTCGTCTTTTCAGTTCGCTGCAGCTAGCGACTGGAACGAGCTGCAACAAACACTCAAACTGGACAGTTTTATCTCCATCTCTTCATTCAAAGACTCAATCATGGCCACTCTTACTGACAGTTGTGGCTGCTTTGTGTAATGTATTGTTGTCTCTACCTTCTTGCCCTTTGTGCTGTTGACTGTGCCCAATAATGTTTGTACCATGTTCTGTGCTGCTACCATGTTGTTTTGCTACCATGTTGTTGTCATGTTGTGCTGCTACCATGTTGTTGTCATGTTGTGCTGCTGCCATGTTGTTGTCATGTTGTGTTGTTACCATGCTGTGTTGTCATTTGTTATTAGGTCTCTCTTTATGTAGTGTTGTGTTGTCTCTCTTGTCATGATGTGTGTTTTATCCTATATTTATATAGTATTTATTGATTTATTTTAATCACAGACCCCCGTCCCCGCAGGAGGCCTTTTGCCTTTTGGTAGGCCGTCATTGTAAATAAGAATGTCTTCTTAAACTTACTAGCCTAGTTAAATAAAAGGTTAAATAAAATAAAAGGTTAAATATATATATATATTTTTTTTAAATGTACACAACCATCCATTTCATTAATGTGAGACATAAGAGATGTGAAAAAACATGGTGGTTTGTTGTACCTCGGGTAGTGGTATCTAAAAAATGTGGAGGCCTTGCCACTAGCCGACATATCTAGACTAGAAGAGGGTGGTCTGGAAACTACCTGCGTTATATCTTAATTTATTATGGATTCTTGAAATGATTGATAAGATAATAAAATTGTTTTTGAGAACAGCTTGATGCTGACAAGCATGTTTGTTGTTGTTTACACTCATGAGCTAAATTTAATTTATTATGGAATAAACATAATAAACATATTTTATTTTCAGATAAATTGTAGAGTGGGCCAAGACAACTGAAAATGTTTCACTCAGCAGGCCAAATGGCATTACGACAGTTTTATATGTTGTTCCTCGCTAAAGATTCAAGTTTGGGATTATTTTGCAGTGTAAACTGATCCACGACCTGTATTTAGAAATTCTGTGTGGCTCTGAACCGTTCAACTCTACTGAGTCTGCGCAGAAGTGTTTGTGTGTAGCTAGCTACGTAAATATGGCTGTCGGAAAGTGAGACGCAAATGACAATAGTCCCGCCTGATCCGAAAACTACGTCTACAGGGGACCGAAAGGACACATAAGTTATAAACCAACATGTCTCGGCACAGAAATGTCAGAGGCTGCAACTACGATGAAGGTTAGATTCTGTGAATTTGCTACTGACAGTTTTGGACCCTTCGACGCAAGGCCTGAAGTTGTTAGCTATCAGTTAGCTGGTTAGCCAATATAGCTAACAGTTAGCCAATATAGCTAACCGTTATCTGGTTAGCCAATATAGCTAACCGTTATCTGGTTAGCCAATATAGCTAACTGTTATCTGGTTAGCCAATATAGCTAACTGTTAGCTGGTTAGCAAATATAGCTAACCGTTATCTGGTTAGCCAATATAGCTAACCGTTAGCTGGTTAGCCAATATAACTAACAGGTAGTTGGTTAGCCATTAAAGCTATCATTTAGCTGGTTAGCCAATATAGCTAACAGTTAGCTACCTAGCTAACATGAACTTGAAAAGCATATAACTGTTGCTGTCGTGTCCTATTCGGGCTGTCACAACCCGACTAAACGCAACGAGTTAAGCAACAACTAGTGTGGGCGGACTGGAACTTTTCTTTTATATTTATAAACAAATAAATAAATACTGCTTTCAATAGTAAAAAATTATATCCCGCAATTTACAAAGAACAATTGTGGTGTCTACTTGCAGACTATTCTCAAATTAATGTTATTGGTTACATACGGTAGCAAAATGGTGTAGCAAAAATGCTTATAACGGTAAATGCTTATGGGTGGCATCTAGTTAATTGGCATAGTTGGCAAGCTAGGACAACTATCTTAAGCATATGTCAATGGTATTGTTTAATTAGCTAATGTTTCTTTCTAACTCCATCATGCTGGTTAGCTAGGTAACTCTACAGCTGTAGCTATCAAGCTGCCAAAGTTCCAGCAACTGAAGCTGGTTGGTGTTGTTAACTAGCCAGTGATCTAACTAACAAAGTTTACAGTTTAGCCAGCCAGATATACCCATCATTGATTGTAAGAAAATTGTTCTATCCAAGAAAAGGCCAAGCTCACACCCAGGCAGAGTTGCTGAGGAGGCAAAGTGAAAGCCATCAGCTGTGTCAAAAGTACGAGAAATGTATCATGCACTCACTACTGTAAGTCAGTCTGGATAAGAGTATCTGCAAAATTACTAAAATGTAAAACCTATCTAGTGTGTGTTTGTGGAACCTAGCTAGTGTGTGTTTGTGGGACCTAGCTAGTGTGTGTTTGTGGGACCTAGCTAGTGTGTGTTTGTGGGACCTAGCTAGTGTGTTTGTGGGACCTAGCTAGTGTGTGTTTGTGGGACCTAGCTAGTGTGTGTTTGTGGGACCTAGCTAGTGTGTGTGTGTGTGGGGGACCTAGCTAGTGTGTGTGTGTGTGTGGGACCTAGCTAGTGTGTGTGTGTGTGTGGGACCTAGCTAGTGTGTGTGTGTGGGGGGGACCTAGCTAGTGTGTGTGTGTGTGTGTGTGGGACCTAGCTAGTGTGTGTGTGGGACCTAGCTAGTGTGTGTGTGTGTGTGTGGGACCTAGCTAGTGTGTGTGTGTGTGTGTGGGACCTAGCTAGTGTGTGTGTGTGGGACCTAGCTAGTGTGTGTGTGTGGGACCTAGCTAGTGTGTGTGTGTGTGTGTGGGACCTAGCTAGTGTGTGTGTGTGTGTGTGTGTGTGGGACCTAGCTAGTGTGTGTGTGTGGGACCTAGCTAGTGTGTGTGTGTGGGACCTAGCTAGTGTGTGTGTGTGTGTATGCTAGTGTCATTAACTGAATTGCACCCTTGCATACTTTGACATGAGGAAGTATATGGACAGTCTGTTGATGATGGCTACTGCATCTCCCCTGCTACAGGTCTGTCTGTCTCACTACCCTAGTACACAGTACACAGTACACACTAAACACTACCCAAGTACTTTATAACTGTAAGGCCAAGGTGTGAAATGGAATCCTATTCCCTATATAGTGCACTACTTTTGACCAGGCTGCTGATCCAACTTAGGGTACAATAAAAGTAAAGTACTATATAGGGATTAGTGTTCACACTGCCTTTTTACACATGTTGCTACAGCCTGATTTAAAATGGATTCCATTGATTTAAAATGGATTCCATTGATTTCAAATGGATTCCATTGATTTCAAATGGATTAATGGATTCCATTGATTTCAATATCAAATGAGTATGATGTTTTTAGATATTACATTTTTTTGTATAAAAAAAAAAAAAAAAACCTGAAATGTCTTGAGTCTAAGTATTCAACCCCTTTTGTTATGACTGAGTGAGTTAAATATGTGCTTAAAAAGTCACACAAATTACATGACTAGTAGTGATGCATCGATATTACATTTTTGGCCGATTTCAGATTTATTTTCCTTGCCCAAAAAACCCGATATCGATATTTAAAGTTTTAGCGACCTTTTAAGTATTTTAGTAAAATAGTTAACAGACGCTGCGGTCTAAGGCGCTGCATCTCAGTGCAAGAGGCGTCACTACAGTCCCTGGTTCGAATCCAGGCTGTATCACATGCGGACGTAATTGGGAGTCCCATTGGGCGGAGCATAATTAGCCAGGTGTCGTCCGGGTTAGGGTTAAGCCGTCATTTTAAATATGAGTTTGTTCTTAACTGACTTGCCTAGTTAAATAAAGGTTAGATAAAATAAAAAACACAGCCAAAACAACACATGAGTGGTTTCGGGACAAGTCTCTGAATGTCCTCGAATTATTATTATTTTTTTTTTCAAATGTATTTAAAAATATAAACCATATTTACATAAGTATTCAGACCCTTTACTATGAGACTCAAAATGTAGATCAGGTGCTTCCTGTTTCCATTGATCATATACGTCTCTGAATGTCCTCGAGTGGCCCTGCCAGAGCCCGGACTTGATCCCGATTGAACATCTCTGGAGAGACCTGAAAATAGCTGTGCAGCGACGCTCCCAATCCAACATGACAGAGCTTGAGAGGATCTGCAGAGAAGAATGGGAGAAACTCCCCAAATACAGGTGTGCCAAGCTTGTAGCGTCATACCCAAGAAGACTCAATGCTGTAATATACTAAATAATATGTGTGAAATTAGTTTTGATTTAGAATGGACCATTATCATGCACCTGTCTGGAAACAGGGTCAGCGTGAAAAAATACACGTCATCTATGCACTTAAATAAAGAATGGGGGATACTTTTCCCGTGTTTCATTTTAATGCCAGCCAGCTCGGCTATACTCCTGTTTGTAAAGATAAGAAATGTGCTTAATATTAGGAAAGTTGAGAAATAAATATAGTATGCCTGGCCTATAGAAAGCTGATGGGATCCTCCTCTTTTTATTAGAGGCCATCACTCTATTTTCTCACAGAAATGCATAGCCTATGGAAATGTTGTTGCAACTTGAGCTCATGGGCTCTCGTGAAGTGTTTAATTAGATTTTCTAATACATTTACATTGATGTCAGAGTGATTAGAGGGACAGTAGAGTGCTGAGTACCAGGATGTTAGACAGTTTGGTAGGTTACTAATGACCATCAGCAGCATCAGAGCTTAGAGAAGTCTAATTACCGTGATTACATGGTCATCACGTGGGATTTGACTGCGTTCATGACTCATGACCGCCGGTGTGGCGGTAATACGGTTACCGTAACAACAGTGGTATGGACTCGAACATGGTTGTTTAGCAATGATCAACAACTCAGTCGGTCTCAACTTCCTGTTGACAGTTAGAATAGTAGAATACACAAGGTCGTTATTTACTGGTAGTCACTCAATTAGCTAATGATGTCAGATAACATTTTTTTTAGATTGGTAAAATAGTCTAGGGGCCAGCTGTTTTTAAATTTAGTAATCACAAATTAATTTGTCTCACTCAGATATCATATTAAAAACTCAAAATATTTATCTCTACCCTATTGTGAAATGTGTAGAATTGCATGAAATCTCCACCCACAGCAAAATGTGTAGAATTGCACAATATTAACTCTAAAATGTACAAAGTGTCAAGATGGGGGCTGCTAAATCCTGGTGAGGGGGGACGTGGGTATGCGGCCCGTCATTATGAGTTCAAAACCCTAACCTCTAACCGCTAACCTCTAACCTCTAAACCCTAACCTCTAAACCCTAACCTCTAAACCCTAACCTCTAACCGCTAAACCCTAACCTCTAAACCCTAACCTCTAAACCCTAACCGCTAAACCCTAACCGCTAAACCCTAACCGCTAAACCCTAACCTCTAAATCCTAAACCTAAACCCCTAACCCTCTAAACCCTAACCCTCTAAACCCTAACCCTCTAAACCCTAACCCTCTAAACCCTAACCTCTAAACCCTCTAAACCCTAACCCTCTAAACCTCTAACCCTCTAAACCTCTAACCCTCTAAACCCTAACCTCTAAACCCTAACTCCCATAGACCACGTGTGTTACTCAGTCCACGGAAGGTAGAGTTTCTGCTGGTTTGCTCTCCTCCCCGTTTACTCGATGGATTAATTAAGATCACTAATTAGTAAGGAACTCTCTCTCATTAGTTTAATTGAAAGGAAAAACTCAAACCATCAGACACTAGGCCCTCCATGGAATGATCTAGACTAAATATTATATGTTATGTTGACAAGACAGCCGAGTGACCACTCTGACAATGGAAATACATGTCCTCAATAATTTGAAGGCAGGCGAGATCAGGTGGGACCATTCTAGCCAATGAGAGGGCAGATAACGCGTGTGAAGAAAAAAAAAACCCCAGGCACAACCAAGTCATTTTTTTCCAAGTTGAGGGAAGGCCAGGTGCATCCACTTATATCAGTACGTTGGTACCAGCCTAAATATTTATGACGCTTCTATTCCATCCAATAAGACTCACGTGGCCATTACACTCTTGTCATAGATCTCCGTGCTAAAAATATCTTATTTTGCACGGAGTAGATTCTCTTGCTTTGCCTTGTCCTCTCTTCCTAGACCAAGGTACACACACAGAGCGCTAACCCTGTGTGTCCGTACGTGTCTTTGTGTGTGTGTGTGTGTTTCTTGTGAGGTGTTTGTTTGAAGATGCTCTTTGTGTCCCATGTGCCAATTTCTAATGTCATGTGTGTGTCTCCACAGGCAAGCTGTACTCATGTATGGACCAGATGCGTGAGGTGCCGGGTGACACAGTGCCAGAGTCTGTCCTTACCCAGGTTGCCTTTCAGTGCGCCTTCGACCCCGAGAGAGCCCTGGACACCATCCTATCAGATGAGAGCACCGGAGCTCCGCCCCGGTCCGCTAAGACGGGTTCCGCATGGCCCTTGGCGACGGTTGCCGAGGCGGGGAGCAGCAGCAGCCTGGCCCAGTTGATGTCTGAGCATGTTCAGAAGAGTCAGAGGGCGGGACTCCCCTCACTGTCCTCATCTACTCTGGCTGTTCTTTCTGGCCTCTCATTGGGCACTCTAGCGTTGTTAAACTCCGCCCCCATTGCTACAAGTCCCCCCAACCACCTTGCCTCCTCTTTGGGTAGCTTGTCCTTAGGCAACCCCAAACTGACAGCTCCGGGCGCCAATATGGCCCCTCCCTCCTTCGGCAGCCTGAGCTCCGTCCTCCAGAGCAGCCGACCAATGGAGATAGCGACTGGGGGAGGGGCTAAGGGGGCGGATCCCAAAGGAAGCCCGTCATTGGCTGAGCTGATCCAGGAACATTCCAACAGCAGCCCCACCCTCTACAGAACACTCCCCGGTCTCCACGGCAACACAGCTCAGACCGCCGCTGGACCAGCGCCAGCTCTCACACGCTCTCTGTCCCAGCTCCCACAACCCCCAGGACCTCTGAACACACACTGTTCCCCCCAGACCCAGATCACAACAACACCAGAACCCCACGTCCTCCCTCTGTCTCTGTTGGCCTCTCAACGTCAGCCAGTAAGCACGTTGCCAGCAGCAGACCCAGACGGACAGGTAGTACCACCTCCTGGCCTACTGGGGGAGCTCTCTCCACTAGCCTCTCAGCAACACAACAGAACTTCCTCCGACACACCACCATCACTCTCCCTCGCCGCACTCCTGTCACCAGGGAAACCACAGCCAAGAAGTATCCGAGAGGGTGGAGTCAGAGATAAATCCCGCCCCCTTTTGTCACCCACTCCCCTGAGTCCCCGCCCACCATGGGGAGATCAGAGTGTTGATCTAAGCGCGCTCATGGCCCAGTCGTCCCACGGTGGAGTGTTGTTCGCATGTCGCCATGACAAAGGCCTCTCCTCGCTGTCCGCGGTCGCCTTGAGGTCAGACCACCACCGCCACGGTTCCTCTGTGTTCGCTCGACCGTCCGTCTTCGCCCTGACCCTGTCGGTGCGTGCGCCCAGCCGGGGGAAGAGGAGGAGGATGATGATGATGGAGGCTGTGGGAGATCTGAGGTTAGAGGTCGGAGGAGGGGGTCACCCTGCGTTTCTGTACGGAACACAGACCCAGCTGGTCAAAGCTAAAGAACAGACGCCCCTCTTACCCATAACCCCTTTCACCTTCGACACGCCCTCCCCCGACGACGTCGTACGAGCCAATCAGAAGAAGGCCTTCACCCGCGAGTAAAGGTCACTAAGGAAGTGGACTGTCTGTTGCTAGGCTACGCCCCAAATGGCACCCTACATTACTTTGGTCTCTGTTTTAAAAGTAGTGCACTGTTCAGGGAATAGGGTGTCATTTGAGACGAAACCAAGGTGCACGGATTAAAGAACAACAACAAAAGCTGTTGGAGGTTTTATAAAAGAAAGGGATTTATTCATTTTTTTAAACGGCTGTTTTTAAAGTTATCTGAGAGTTGTATTTTTTTTTCTACTGTAGGCGAGGTAAGATTTTGGATAGTCCAGATAGCATGACCGTCTACAGACGGACTATCAACAAAACTCTTTGTTGATAAACAACTGCTTGCTAAGGTTACGGTTAGGAGGATTAGGATTAGAGTAAGGGTTAGGATTAGAGTAAGGGTTAGGATTAGGATTAGAGTAAGGATTAGGATTAGGATTAGAGTAAGGGTTAGGATTGGGATTAGAGTAAGGGTTAGGATTAGGATTAGAGTAAGGGTTAGGATTAGGATTAGAGTAAGGGTTAGGATTAGGATTAGAGTAAGGGTTAGGATTAGGATTAGAGTAAGGGTTAGGATTGGGATTAGAGTAAGGGTTAGGATTAGGATTAGAGTAAGGATTAGGATTAGAGTAAGGATTAGGGTTAGGGGTGAGGGTTAGGGTAGGGGTTAGAGTTAGGGGTGAGGGTTAGGGGTGAAGGTTAGGTTAGGGGTGAGGGTTAGGGGTGAGGGGTTAGGGTTAGTAGGTAGTTGCCATGTTACTATCCTAATGAAGTGTTACCAGGGTTAGGGGTTAGAGGTGAGGGTTAGAGGTTAGGGTTAGAGGTGAGGGTTAGGTTAGGGGTGAGGGTTAGGCTAGGGGTTAGAGTTAGGTTAG
>NW_027260976.1:707500-808821 GCF_045791955.1 Oncorhynchus clarkii lewisi
TGTTTGGGTTAGTAATCATTTGTAGTGGCTCTGTTTGCCCTCAGCATGTATGTTTTCACTATTCTGAATGTCTAGAGAATTCATATGTTGTTCTGAAATATGAACACAGAAATACTGGATGTTTTGAACTTTTATTACTGTGGGGATTTGACAATTACAATCATGGTCTTGAATCGGACTCGCATTTTTCTGGTCTCGGTCTTGACTGGATCTCTCTTTAGGTGGTCTTCGCTCTGGTCTCGGTCTTGACTGGATCTCCCTTTAGGTGGTCTTCGTTCTGATCTCGGTCTTGACTGGATCTCTCTTTAGGTGGTCTTCGTTCTGGTCTCGGTCTTGACTGGGATCTCCCTTTAGGTGGTCTTCGTTCTGGTCTCGGTCTTGACTGGGATCTCCCTTTAGGTGGTCTTCGTACTGATCTCGGTCTTGACTGGATCTCTCTTTAGGTGGTCTTTGCTCTGGTCTCGGTCTTGACTGGATCTCTCTTTAGGTGGTCTTTGCTCTGGTCTCGGTCTTGACTGGATCTCTCTTTAGGTGGTCTTTGCTCTGGTCTCGGTCTTGACTGGGATCTCCCTTTAGGTGGCCTTTGCTCTGGTCTCGGTCTTGACTGGGATCTCCCTTTCGCTCTGATCTCAGTCTTGACTGGATCTCTCTTTAGGTGGTCTTTGCTCTGGTCTCGGTCTTGACTGTGATCTCCCTTTAGGTGGTCTTTGCTCTGGTCTCGGTCTTGACTGGATCTCTCTTTAGGTGGTCTTCGTTCTGATCTCAGTCTTGACTGGATCTCTCTTTAGGTGGTCTTCGTTCTGATCTCGGTCTTGACTGTGATCTCCCTTTAGGTGGTCTTTGCTCTGGTCTCGGTCTTGACTGGATCTCTCTTTAGGTGGTCTTTGCTCTGATCTCGGTCTTGACTGGATCTCTCTTTAGGTGGTCTTTGCTCTGATCTCGGTCTTGACTGGATCTCTCTTTAGGTGGTCTTTGCTCTGGTCTCGGTCTTGACTGGGATCTCCCTTTCGCTCTGATCTCGGTCTTGACTGGATCTCTCTTTAGGTGGTCTTCGCTCTAATCTCGGTCTTGACTGGATCTCTCTTTAGGTGGTCTTTGCTCTGGTCTCGGTCTTGACTGGATCTCTCTTTAGGTGGTCTTTGCTCTGGTCTCGGTCTTGACTGGATCTCTCTTTAGGTGGTCTTCGTTCTGATCTCGGTCTTGACTGGATCTCTCTTTAGGTGGTCTTTGCTCTGGTCTCGGTCTTGACTGGGATCTCCCTTTCGCTCTGATCTCGGTCTTGACTGGATCTCTCTTTAGGTGGTCTTTGCTCTGGTCTCGGTCTTGACTGGATCTCTCTTTAGGTGGTCTTTGCTCTGGTCTCGGTCTTGACTGGATCTCTCTTTAGGTGGTCTTCGTTCTGATCTCGGTCTTGACTGGATCTCTCTTTAGGTGGTCTTTGCTCTGGTCTCGGTCTTGACTGGGATCTCCCTTTAGGTGGTCTTTGCTCTGGTCTCGGTCTTGACTGGGATCTCCCTTTCGCTCTGATCTCGGTCTTGACTGGATCTCTCTTTAGGTGGTCTTCGCTCTGATCTCGGTCTTGACTGGATCTCCCTTTAGGTGGTCTTCGCTCAGTGAATTTAAGTGTGCTCTCTCTAATTCTCTCTTTCTCTCTCTCGGAGGACCTGAGCCCTAGGACCATGCCTCAGGACTACCTGGCATGATGACTCCATGCTGTCCCCAGTCCACCTGGCCGTGCTGCTGCTCCAGTTTCAACTGTTCTCCCTTATTATTATCCCTTATTATTAGACAATGCTGGTCATTTATGAACAGTTGAACATCTTGGCCATGTTCTGTTATAATCTCCACCCGGCACAGCCAGAAGAGGACTGGCCACCCCACATAGCCTAGTTCCTCTCTAGGTTTCTTCCTAGGTTTTGGCCTTTCTAGGGAGTTTTTCCTAGCCACCGTGCACTTTGAGATATCAGCTGATGTACGAAGGGCTATATAAATATAAATACATTTGATTTGATTTGATTCAAATCCCCGAGCTGACAAGGTACAAATCTGTCGTTCTGCCCCCTGAACAAGGCAGTTAACCCCACTGTTCCTAGACCGTCATTTGAAAATAAGAATTTGTTCTTAACTGACTTGCCTGGTTAAATAAAGGTCAAATAAAATAGGTCGTTGGGCCACTACGATACGCCAAAACGGCTTCAAATGCGCATCGGCATACATTCTACACGTGTCCGGAACTTCCTGTGTGGAAGCACCTGCTTTCAATATACTCGGTAGCCCGGGTTTCCTTTATTTTGCCAGTTACCCAAAGGAACGGACGGAGAGGAATGTCTCATCAAATAACGTTGCGGAATGACACAATTTCATGTCATCAAACTATGTAAAGACCTGTATCACCATGCTGAGAGGTTTCCCATTTCTAAAAGGATGGCGTTTAGGTGTTTCTGGAGTGTGTTGTGTTCATAGCCATTTACACTAAAAAAAAAAAAAATAGAGATTTGATTGTAAAAACTTAGTCAAATCCAATACAACACCTCACAGAGTGAAACTGTCTGTATTTTCAAGTATTGTGGCGCCAGCATCATGTCATGGGTATGCTTGTCACCGGCAGGGACGGGAAATTTGTCAGATTCAAAAACAAATATATATAAATATATATAGAAAATATAAATATAAAAAATAGAGGAAAACATGTCTGTCTTCCGAATACCACAAAGTTTTTAAAATTAATTTTTCAGACAATTACAAACATGTTAATGACTAAGATGCACCAGACTGGCTTTCCATTTGCTGTTTTGTTCCCGAGGGGTCCAGTCTCAGTCTTAGACTTAAATCTGCTTGAAAATCTGAAACAAAGTTTCAATATTGCTGTAGATCAATCATTCCCAACCAAATTTACTGAACTTGAGCAATTTTGTGAAAAAAAAAAACAATGATGGAAATGATTTACAGCTGTAATGGCTTTCAGAGTTGTTTCCACCAAGCATTACCTCTGTGGTGTGAAGACATACACCGTCAAGACATCTTTTTTGTTTTTAAATTACTGTACACAAAATGTGGAACAGGTTGTGTAGATCCGTAGGAAAAAAATAATCGAATTGAACCCCCAGTTTTAGATGAGTATTTTCAGGCAGTAAAAAAAATGTGCCAACTGCAAGGTGTGTGTAGGTGTTCACTAGGTCCTGTATGTGCTTAACTTACTGTTATTTGCTTAGCGTGTTAAGACACCAGGTTAAACGCTAGCTGGGTAAACACAGTTGACTTGCTGATGTATTCAGGTCATTAACTAAATCCGTTAGGGTTAGAATGTCTAGCATCCGTTTGTCCCAGGAAGTCGACCTCCAGGCTCAGGCCCAGGGCTTACGACCAGGATATGGAGACTTTATTGTGTTTAGATAGGCAGGGCAGGTAAACAGTAGTAGTGTTCTCTTAGGTGGCCCTGGGGTTACACTGACTCAGGGAGCGAGTCCTAGTCAATCCCACCCTGCCCTGGGGACTAACTGGGAGGGAAGAGAGGAAGGCGGGGGAGAGAGGAGGAGGGCGGGGGAGAGAGGAGGAGGGCGGGGGAGAGAGGAGGAGGGCGGGGGAGAGAGGAGGAGGGCGGGGGAGAGAGGAGGGCGGGGGAGAGAGGAGGAGGCAGGGAAGAGAGGGGTAGGCGGGTGAAGAGACGAGGGCTGGGGAGAGAGGAGGAGGGCGGGGGAGAGAGGAGGGTGGGGAAGAGAGGAGGGCGGGGGAGAGAGGAGGAGGGCGGGGGAGAGAGGAGGAGGGCGGGGGAGAGAGGAGGGCGGGGGAGAGAGGAGGAGGGCGGGGGAGAGAGGAGGAGGGCGGGGGAGAGAGGAGGAGGCGGGGAAGAGAGGAGGAGGGCGGGGGAGAGAGGAGGAGGGCGGGGGAGAGAGGAGGGCGGGGGAGAGGAGGAGGGCGGGGGAGAGAGGAGGAGGGCGGGGGAGAGAGGAGGAGGGCGGGGGAGAGAGGAGGGCGGGGGAGAGAGGAGGAGGGCGGGGGAGAGAGGAGGAGGGCGGGGAAGAGAGGAGGGCGGGGGAGAGAGGAGGAGGGCGGGGGAGAGAGGAGGAGGCGGGGAAGAGAGGAGGGCGGGGGAGAGAGGAGGGCGGGGAAGAGAGGAGGGCGGGGGAGAGAGAAGGGCGGGGGAGAGAGGAGGAGGGCGGGGGAGAGAGGAGGGCGGGGAAGAGAGGAGGGCGGGGGAGAGAGGAGGAGGGCGGGGGAGAGAGGAGGAGGCACGGAAGAGTCCAAATCCCAGAAAGTCCAAAATTGTCCCAAAAATAATAAAATAAAAAACAATAATGTGCAAATCACTTCAAAATGCAAAAAATACAACAGGATCATTCTGCATCTCCCTGTGCATTCTGCATCTCCCTGTGCATTCTGCATCTCCCTGTGCATTCTGCATCTCCCTGTGCATTCTGCATCTCCCTGTGCATTCTGCATCCCCCTGTGCATTCTGCATCCCCCTGTGCATTCTGCATCTCCCTGTGCATTCTGCATCTCGCTGTGCATTCTGCATCTCCCTGTGCATTCTGCATCTCCCTGTGCATTCTGCATCTCCCTGTGCATTCTGCATCTCCCTGTGCATTCTGCATCTCCCTGTGCATTCTGCATCTCCCTGTGCATTCTGCATCTCCCTGTGCATTCTGCATCTCCCTGTGCATTCTGCATCTCCCTGTGCATTCTGCATCTCCCTGTGCATTCTGCATCTCCCTGTGCATTCTGCATCCCCCCTGTGCATTCTGCATCTCCCTGTGCATTCTGCATCTCCCTGTGCATTCTGCATCCCCCTGTGCATTCTGCATCCCCCTGTGCATTCTGCATCTCCCTGTGCATTCTGCATCTCCCTGTGCATTCTGCATCTCCCTGTGCATTCTGCATCTCCCTGTGCATTCTGCATCTCCCTGTGCATTCTGCATCTCCCTGTGCATTCTGCATCCCCCTGTGCATTCTGCATCTCCCTGTGCATTCTGCATCTCCCTGTGCATTCTGCATCTCCCTGTGCATTCTGCATCTCCCTGTGCATTCTGCATCTCCCTGTGCATTCTGCATCTCTCTGTGCATTCTGCATCTCCCTGTGCATTCTGCATCTCCCTGTGCATTCTGCATCTCCCTGTGCATTCTGCATCTCCCTGTGCATTCTGCATCTCCCTGTGCATTCTGCATCTCTCTGTGCATTCTGCATCTCCCTGTGCATTCTGCATCTCCCTGTGCATTCTGCATCTCCCTGTGCATTCTGCATCTCCCTGTGCATTCTGCATCTCCCTGTGCATTCTGCATCTCTCTGTGCATTCTGCATCTCCCTGTGCATTCTGCATCTCTCTGTGCATTCTGCATCTCCCTGTGCATTCTGCATCTCCCTGTGTATTCTGCATCTCCCTGTGCATTCTGCATCTCCCTGTGTATTCTACATCTTCCTGTGCATTCTACATCCCCCTGTGCATTCTACATCTCCCTGTGCATTCTGCATCCCCCTGTGCATTCTGCATCCCCCCTGTGCATTCTGCATCTCCCTGTGCATTCTGCATCCCCCTGTGCATTCTGCATCCCCCTGTGCATTCTGCATCCCCCCTGTGCATTCTGCATCTCCCTGTGCATTCTGCATCTCCCTGTGCATTCTGCATCTCCCTGTGCATTCTGCATCTCCCTGTGCATTCTGCATCCCCCTGTGCATTCTGCATCTCCCTGTGCATTCTGCATCTCCCTGTGCATTCTGCATCTCCCTGTGCATTCTGCATCTCCCTGTGCATTCTGCATCTCCCTGTGCATTCTGCATCTCCCTGTGCATTCTGCATCTCCCTGTGCATTCTGCATCTCCCTGTGCATTCTGCATCTCCCTGTGCATTCTGCATCTCCCTGTGCATTCTGCATCTCGCTGTGCATTCTGCATCTCCCTGTGCATTCTGCATCTCCCTGTGCATTCTGCATCTCCCTGTGCATTCTGCATCTCCCTGTGCATTCTGCATCTCTCTGTGCATTCTGCATCTCCCTGTGCATTCTGCATCTCCCTGTGCATTCTGCATCTCCCTGTGCATTCTGCATCCCCCTGTGCATTCTGCATCTCCCTGTGTATTCTGCATCTCCCTGTGCATTCTGCATCTCCCTGTGCATTCTGCATCTCCCTGTGCATTCTGCATCTCGCTGTGCATTCTGCATCCCCCTGTGCATTCTGCATCTCCCTGTGCATTCTGCATCTCCCTGTGCATTCTGCATCTCCCTGTGCATTCTACATCTCCCTGTGCATTCTGCATCTCCCTGTGCATTCTGCATCTCCCTGTGCATTCTGCATCTCCCTGTGCATTCTGCATCTCCCTGTGCATTCTGCATCTCCCTGTGCATTCTGCATCTCGCTGTGCATTCTGCATCCCCCCTGTGCATTCTGCATCTCCCTGTGCATTCTGCATCTCCCTGTGCATTCTGCATCTCGCTGTGCATTCTGCATCCCCCTGTGCATTCTGCATCTCCCTGTGCATTCTGCATCTCCCTGTGCATTCTGCATCCCCCTGTGCATTCTGCATCTCGCTTTGCATTCTGCATCTCCCTTTGCATTCTGCATCTCCCTGTGCATTCTGCATCTCCCTGTGCATTCTGCATCTCCCTGTGCATTCTGCATCTCCCTGTGCATTCTGCATCTCCCTGTGCATTCTGCATCTCCCTGTGTATTCTGCATCTCCCTGTGCATTCTGCATCTTCCTGTGCATTCTGCATCTCTCTGTGCATTCTGCATCTCGCTGTGTGAACTGGAAATAGGCTTCCCCACCCCAAAAACGACCTAGAATCAAGCAACTTCACTGATTAAAAGAAATAAACAGTTCTGATCCTGTACACAGACTCGAGGGGGGCCTGATCCTGTACACAGACTCGAGGGGGGCCTGATCCTGTACACAGACTCGAGGGGGGCCTGATCCTGTACACAGACTCGAGGGGGGCCTGATCCTGTACACAGACTCGAGGGGGGCCTGATCCTGTACACAGACTCGAGGGGGGCCTGATCCTGTACACAGACTCGAGGGGGGCCTGATCCCGTACACAGACTCGAGGGGGGCCTGATCCTGTACACAGACTCGAGGGGGGCCTGATCCCGTACACAGACTCGAGGGGGGCCTGATCCCGTACAAAGACTCGAGGGGGGCCTGATCCTGTACACAGACTCGAGGGGGGCCTGATCCCGTACACAGACTCGAGGACTGGCCTGAGAGGGTGGGCCGTCTTCCGGCGTCAATCTTCAAGATGTAAAATTCTTAAGTCCCCTAAAAAAACTTTTCTGCCACAGAAATGTCCAGTGTCTTAGACAGTTTTACAACTGTGGCAATGAAACACCACAACATCCATGTTTTTAGCACACCGGGTCCACTACCATATCTTCACCAGCATCACATCTACTACAGCATCCACTACCATATCTTCACCAGCATCCACTACCATATCTTCACCAGCATCCACTACCATATCTTCACCAGCATCCACTACCATATCTTCACCAGCATCCACTACCATATCTTCACCAGCATCCACTACCATATCTTCACCAGCATCCACTACCATATCTTCACCAGCATCCACTACCATATCTTCACCAGCATCCACTACCATATCTTCACCAGCATCCACTACCATATCTTCACTAGCGACACTTGTTTTCTCAATTCTTTTAAATCGCTTCAGCGTAGGAGATTCGATTTGACCGCTCTAACTTTTTGCCACCTCAAATCTCTTTTACTCTTTTACAGGGAACTCCAGGAACTCTGGGATCATGATCTCCACCACAATTACAATTACTGTCGTCCTTCCACACACCGCACTTCAGTGTACTCCGTCCGTCCGTCCGTCTGCGCGCACACACACACACACACACACTAAAAACATGTCCCAAATCATTTACATTTATTTTTCTTTTTACGCTTTACTGGTTTAGGGACGACAGCTCTTACAGCGTATTTTACATAACCAAGCTTCACGTGTAGGTATTTGCTCTTTATCAGAAACCAACCGGACCGACAGATTTTCCTTTGCTCACCCAGCAGGTCAGGTGAAATGCTGAATACAACAGGTGTAGTAGACCTCGCAGTGAAATGCTGAATACAACAGGTGTAGTAGACCTCGCAGTGAAATGCTGAATACAACAGGTGTAGTAGACCTCACAGTGAAATGCTGAATACAACAGGTGTAGTAGAACTCACAGTGAAATGTTGAATACAACAGGTGTAGTAGACCTTACAGTGAAATGCTGAATACAACAGGTGTAGTAGACCTTACAGTGAAATGCTGAATACAACAGGTGTAGTAGACCTTACAGTGAAATGCTGAATACAACAGGTGTAGTAGACCTTACAGTGAAATGCTGAATACAACAGGTATAGTAGACCTCACAGTGAAATGCTGAATACAACAGGTGTAGTAGACCTCACAGTGAAATACTGAGTACAACAGGTGTAGTAGACCTTACAGTGAAATGCTGAATACAACAGGTGTAGTAGACCTCTCAGTGAAATGCTGAATACAACAGGTGTAGTAGACCTTACAGTGAAATGCTGAATACAACAGGTGTAGTAGACCTTACAGTGAAATGCTGAATACAACAGGTGTAGTAGACCTTACAGTGAAATCCTGAATACAACAGGTGTAGTAGACCTCACAGTGAAATGCTGAATACAACAGGTGTAGTAGACCTTACAGTGAAATGCTGAATACAACAGGTATAGTAGACCTCACAGTGAAATGCTGAATACAACAGGTGTAGTAGACCTCACAGTGAAATACTGAATACAACAGGTGTAGTAGACCTTACAGTGAAATGCTGAATACAACAGGTGTAGTAGACCTTACAGTGAAATGCTGAATACAACAGGTGTAGTAGACCTCACAGTGAAATGCTGAATACAACAGGTGTAGTAGACCTTACAGTGAAATGCTGAATACAACAGGTGTAGTAGACCTCACAGTGAAATGCTGAATACAACAGGTGTAGTAGACCTTACAGTGAAATGCTGAATACAACAGGTGTAGTAGACCTTACAGTGAAATGCTGAATACAACAGGTGTAGTAGACCTCACAGTGAAATGCTGAATACAACAGGTGTAGTAGACCTCGCAGTGAAATGCTGAATACAACAGGTGTAGTAGACCTCGCAGTGAAATGCTGAATACAACAGGTGTAGTAGACCTTACAGTGAAATGCTGAATACAACAGGTGTAGTAGACCTCACAGTGAAATGTTGAATACAACAGGTGTAGTAGACCTTACAGTGAAATGCTGAATACAACAGGTGTAGTAGACCTTACAGTGAAATGCTGAATACAACAGGTGTAGTAGACCTTACAGTGAAATGCTGAATACAACAGGTGTAGTAGACCTTACAGTGAAATGCTGAATACAACAGGTGTAGTAGACCTTACAGTGAAATGCTGAATACAACAGGTGTAGTAGACCTCACAGTGAAATGCTGAATACAACAGGTGTAGTAGACCTTACAGTGAAATGCTGAATACAACAGGTGTAGTAGACCTCACAGTGAAATGCTGAATACAACAGGTGTAGTAGACCTCACAGTGAAATGCTGAATACAACAGGTGTAGTAGACCTTACAGTGAAATGCTGAATACAACAGGTGTAGTAGACCTTACAGTGAAATGCTGAATACAACAGGTGTAGTAGACCTTACAGTGAAATGCTGAATACAACAGGTGTAGTAGACCTTACAGTGAAATGCTGAATACAACAGGTGTAGTAGACCTTACAGTGAAATGCTGAATACAACAGGTGTAGTAGACCTTACAGTGAAATGCTGAATACAACAGGTGTAGTAGACCTCACAGTGAAATGCTGAATACAACAGGTGTAGTAGACCTTACAGTGAAATGCTGAATACAACAGGTGTAGTAGACCTCACAGTGAAATGCTGAATACAACAGGTGTAGTAGACCTTACAGTGAAATGCTGAATACAACAGGTGTAGTAGACCTCACAGTGAAATGCTGAATACAACAGGTGTAGTAGACCTTACAGTGAAATGCTGAATACAACAGGTGTAGTAGACCTTACAGTGAAATGCTGAATACAACAGGTGTAGTAGACCTCACAGTGAAATGCTGAATACAACAGGTGTAGTAGACCTCGCAGTGAAATGCTGAATACAACAGGTGTAGTAGACCTCGCAGTGAAATGCTGAATACAACAGGTGTAGTAGACCTTACAGTGAAATGCTGAATACAACAGGTGTAGTAGACCTCACAGTGAAATGTTGAATACAACAGGTGTAGTAGACCTTACAGTGAAATGCTGAATACAACAGGTGTAGTAGACCTTACAGTGAAATGCTGAATACAACAGGTGTAGTAGACCTTACAGTGAAATGCTGAATACAACAGGTGTAGTAGACCTTACAGTGAAATGCTGAATACAACAGGTGTAGTAGACCTTACAGTGAAATGCTGAATACAACAGGTGTAGTAGACCTCACAGTGAAATGCTGAATACAACAGGTGTAGTAGACCTTACAGTGAAATGCTGAATACAACAGGTGTAGTAGACCTCACAGTGAAATGCTGAATACAACAGGTGTAGTAGACCTCACAGTGAAATGCTGAATACAACAGGTGCAGTAGACCTTACAGTGAAATGCTGAATACAACAGGTGTAGTAGACCTTACAGTGAAATGCTGAATACAACAGGTGTAGTAGACCTTACAGTGAAATGCTGAATACAACAGGTGTAGTAGACCTTACAGTGAAATGCTGAATACAACAGGTGTAGTAGACCTTACAGTGAAATGCTGAATACAACAGGTGTAGTAGACCTTACAGTGAAATGCTGAATACAACAGGTGTAGTAGACCTCACAGTGAAATGCTGAATACAACAGGTGTAGTAGACCTTACAGTGAAATGCTGAATACAACAGGTGTAGTAGACCTCACAGTGAAATGCTGAATACAACAGGTGTAGTAGACCTTACAGTGAAATGCTGAATACAACAGGTGTAGTAGACCTTACAGTGAAATGCTGAATACAACAGGTGTAGTAGACCTTACAGTGAAATGCTGAATACAACAGGTGTAGTAGACCTTACAGTCAAATGCTGAATACCACAGGTGTAGTAGACCTTACAGTGAAATGCTGAATACAACAGGTGTAGTAGACCTTACAGTGAAATGCTGAATACAACAGGTGTAGTAGACCTTACAGTGAAATGCTGAATACAACAGGTGTAGTAGACCTTACAGTGAAATGCTGAATACAACAGGTGTAGTAGACCTTACAGTGAAATCCTGAATACAACAGGTGTAGTAGACCTCACAGTGAAATGCTGAATACAACAGGTGTAGTAGACCTTACAGTGAAATGCTGAATACAACAGGTGTAGTAGACCTTACAGTGAAATGCTGAATACAACAGGTGTAGTAGACCTTACAGTGAAATGCTGAATACAACAGGTGTAGTAGACCTTACAGTGAAATGCTGAATACAACAGGTGTAGTAGACCTTACAGTGAAATGCTGAATACAACAGGCGTAGTAGACCTTACAGTGAAATGCTGAATACAACAGGTGTAGTAGACCTTACAGTGAAATGCTGAATACAACAGGTGTAGTAGACCTCACAGTGAAATGCTGAATACAACAGGTGTAGTAGACCTCACAGTGAAATGCTGAATACAACAGGTGTAGTAGACCTTACAGTGAAATGCTGAATACAACAGGTGTAGTAGACCTGACAGTGAAATGCTGAATACAACAGGTGTAGTAGACCTCACAGTGAAATGCTGAATACAACAGGTGTAGTAGACCTTACAGTGAAATGCTGAATACAACAGGTGTAGTAGACCTCACAGTGAAATGCTGAATACAACAGGTGTAGTAGACCTTACAGTGAAATGCTGAATACAACAGGTGTAGTAGACCTTACAGTGAAATGCTGAATACAACAGGTGTAGTAGACCTTACAGTGAAATGCTGAATACAACAGGTGTAGTAGACCTTACAGTGAAATGCTGAATACAACAGGTGTAGTAGACCTTACAGTGAAATGCTGAATACAACAGGTGTAGTAGACCTTACAGTGAAATGCTGAATACAACAGGTGTAGTAGACCTCACAGTGAAATGCTGAATACAACAGGTGTAGTAGACCTGACAGTGAAATGCTGTATACAACAGGTATAGTAGACCTCACAGTGAATTGCTGAATACAACAGGTGTAGTAGACCTTACAGTGAAATGCTGACTTACAGGCTCTAACCAACAGTGCAAAAAAGGTGTCAGGTGAACAATAGGTAAGTAAAGAAATAAAACAACAGTAAAAAGACAGGCTATATACAGTAGAGAGGCTATATACAGTAGAGAGGCTATATACAGTAGAGAGGCTATATACAGTGGAGAGGCTATATACAGTGGAGAGGCTATATACAGTGGAGAGGCTATATACAGTAGAGAGGCTATATACAGTAGAGAGGCTACATACAGTAGAGGCTATATACAGTAGAGAGATTATGTACAGTAGAGAGGCTATATACCGCATAATGTATCAGGTACATAATATAACAGGTACATAATATATCAGGTACATAATATAACAGGTACATAATATATCAGGTACATAATATAACAGGTACATAATATAACAGGTACATAATATAACAGGTATATAATATAACAGGTATATAATATAACAGGTACATAATATAACAGGTACATAATATATCAGGTACATAATATATCAGGTACATGATATAACAGGTACATAATATAACAGGTATATAATATAACAGGTACATAATATAACAGGTACATAATATAACAGGTATATAATATAACAGGTACATAATATAACAGGTACATAATATAACAGGTACATAATATATCAGGTACATAATATATCAGGTACATAATATAACAGGTACATAATATAACAGGTACATAATATAACAGGTACATAATATATCAGGTACATAATATAACAGGTACATAATATAACAGGTATATAATATAACAGGTACATAATATAACAGGTACATAATATAACAGGTACATAATATATCAGGTACATAATATATCAGGTACATAATATAACAGGTACATAATATAACAGGTATATAATATAACAGGTACATAATATAACAGGTACATAATATAACAGGTACATAATATATCAGGTACATAATATAACAGGTACATAATATATCAGGTACATAATATATCAGGTACATAATATAACAGGTACATAATATAACAGGTATATAATATAACAGGTACATAATATAACAGGTACATAATATAACAGGTACATAATATATCAGGTACATAATATAACAGATACATAATATAACAGATACATAATATAACAGATACATAATATAACAGGTACATAATATAACAGGTACATAATATATCAGGTACATAATATATCAGATACATAATATAACAGGTACATAATATAACAGGTATATAATATAACAGGTACATAATATAACAGGTATATAATATAACAGTCAGAACTGGCAGATACAAAATATTACATTATGAAAATACGAGGTTTTTAAAACTTTTTGCCAGATAGACAGTACCAGTCAAAAGTTTGGACACACCTACTCATTCAAGTGTTTTTCTTTATAATATTTATAATATAAGACATCAAAACTATGAAATTACACGTATGGAATCATGCAGTAACCAAAAAAGTGTTAAACAAATCTAAATATATTTTATATTTTAGTTTCTTCAAAGTGGCCACCCTTTGCCTTGATGACAGTTTTGCACACTCTTGGCATTCTCTCAACCACCTTCACCTGGAATGCTTTTCCAACAGCCTTGAAGGAGTTCCCATGTATGCTGAGCACTTGTTGGCTAATTTTCCTTCACTCAGCGGTCCAATTCATCCCAAACCATCTCAATTGGGTTGAGGTCGGGTGACTGTGGAGGCCAGGTCATCTGATGCAGCACTCCATCACACTTCTTCTTGGTCAAATAGCCCTTATACAGCCTGGAGGTGTGTTGGGTCATTGTCTTGTTGAAAAACAAATGATAGTCCCACTAAGCCCAAACTGGATTGGATGGCGTATCGCTGCAGAATGCTGTGGTCGCCATGCTGGTTAAGTGTGAATTATAAATAAATAATTGACAGTGTCACCATCAAAGCACCATAAGACCTCCTCTTCCATGCTTCACGGTGGAAAATACACATGCTGAGGTCATCAAATCATCAAATCAAATTTATTTATATAGCCCCTTTTTACATCAGCTGATATCTCAAAGTGCTGTACAGAAACCCAGCCTAAAACCCCAAACAGCAAGCAATGCAGGTGTAGAAGCACGGTGGCTAGAAAAAACTCCCTAGAAAGGCCAAAACCTAGGAAGAAAGAAACCTAGAGAGGAACCAGGCTATGTGGGGTGGCCAGTCCTCTTCTGGCTGTGCCGGGTGGAGATTATAACAGAACATGGCCAAGATGTTCAAATGTTCATAAATGACCAGCATGGTCAAATAATAATAATCACAGGCAGAACCGTTGAAACTGGAGCAGCAGCACGGCCAGGTGGACTGGGGACAGCAAGGAGTCATCATGTCAGGTAGTCCTGAGGCATGGTCCTAGGGCTCAGGTCCTCCGAGAGAGAAAGAAAGAGAGAAAGAAAGAGAGAATTAGAGAGAGCATACTTAAATTCACGCAGTTCACCGGATAGAACAGGAGAAGTACTCCAGATATAACAAACTGACCCTAGCACATAAACTACTGCAGAATAAATACTGGAGGCTGAGACAGGAGGGGTCAGGAGACAGGAGACACTGTGGCCCCATCCGAGGACACCCCCGGACAGGGCCAAACAGGGCCAAACAGGAAGGATATAACCCCACCCACTTTGCCAAAGCACAGCCCCCACACCACTAGAGGGATATCTTCAACCACCAACTTACCATCCTGAGACAAGGCCGAGTATAGCCCACAAAGATTCCGCCACGGCACAACTCAAGGGGGGGCGCCAACCCAGACAAGAAGATCACATCAGTGACTCAACCCACTCAAGTGATGCACCCCTCCTAGGGACGGTATGAAAGAGCACCAGTAAGCCAGTGACTCAGCCCCTGTAATAGTGTTAGAGGCAGAGAATCCCAGTGGAGAGAGGGGACCGGCCAGGCAGAGACAGCAAGGGCGGTTAGTTGCTCCAGAGCCTTTCCGTTCACCTTCCCACTCCTGGGCCAGACTACACTCAATCATATGACCCACTGAAGAGATGAGTCTTCAGTAAAGACTTAAAGGTTGAGACCGAGTTTGCGTCTCTCACATGGGTAGGCAGACCATTACATAAAAATGGAGCTCTATAGGAGAAAGCCCTGCCTCCAGCTGTTTGCTTAGAAATTCTAAGGACAATTAGGAGGCCTGCGTCTTGTGACCGTAGCGTATGTGTAGGTATGTACGGCAGGACCAAATCAGAGAGATAGGTAGGAGCAAGCCCATGTAATGCTTTGTAGGTTAGCAGTAAAACCTTGAAATCAGCCCTTGCTTTGACAGGAAGCCCGTGTAGGGAGGCTAGCACTGGAGTAATATGATCAAATCTTTTGTTTCTAGTCAGGATTCTAGCAGCTGTATTTAGCACTAACTGAAGTTTATTTAGTGCTTTATCCGGGTAGCCGGAAAGTAGAGCATTGCAGTAGTCTAACCTAGAAGTGACAAAAGCATGGATTCATTTTTCTGCATCATTTTTGGACAAAAAGTTTCTGATTTTTGCAATGTTACGTAGATGGAAAAAAGCTGTCCTTGAAACATTCTTGATATGTTCTTCAAAAGAGAGATCAGGGTCCAGAGTAACACCGAGGTCCTAGTTTCTTATGAGAAATGTTTTTAGTTTTTAGGGGTGCAACTGCATCTAGGGTATTGCGCAAGGTTAAATTGAGTTCCTCAGTTAGGTGGTTAACTGATTTTTGTCCTCTGGCGTCCTTGGGTAGCCAGAGGGAATCTGGAAGGACATCAAGGAATCTTTGTGTTGTCTGTGAATTTATAGCACGACTTTTGATGTTCCGTTCCTTGTTCTTGGTTTGATCATCCGTTCACCCACACAGCATCTTACAATGACATGGTGGTTGGAACCAAAAGTCTCCTATTTGGACCAAAGGACACACTTCCACCTGTTCGAATGTCCATTGCTAGTCTTTTCTTATTATTGGTGTCCTTTTGTAGTGGTTTCTTTGCAGCGATTCCACCATGAAGGCCTGATTTCACACAGTCTCCTCTGAATAGTTGATGTTGAGATGTGTCTGATGCTTGAATTCTGTGAAGCTTTTATTTGGGCTGCAGTTTCTGAGGCTGGTAACTCTAATGAACTTATCCTTTGCAGCAGAGGTAACTCTGGGTCTCCCTTTCCTGTGGCGGTCCTTGTGAGAGACAGGTAACTCTAATGATCTTATCCTCAGCAGCAGAGGTAACTCTGGGTCTCCCTTTCCTGTGGCGGTCCTCGTGAGAGACAGGTAACTCTAATGATCTTATCCTCAGCAGCAGAGGTAACTCTGGGTCTCCCTTTCCTGTGGCAGTCCTCATGAGACCCAGTTAACTCTAATGATCTTATCCTCAGCAGCAGAGGTAACTCTGGGTCTCCCTTTCCTGTGGCAGTCCTCATGAGACCCAGTTAACTCTAATGATCTTATCCTCAGCAGCAGAGGTAACTCTGGGTCTCCCTTTCCTGTGGCGGTCCTCATGAGAGACAGGTAACTCTAATGATCTTATCCTCAGCAGCAGAGGTAACTCTGGGTCTCCCTTTCCTGTGGCAGTCCTCATGAGACCCAGTTAACTCTAATGATCTTATCCTCAGCAGCAGAGGTAACTCTGGGTCTCCCTTTCCTGTGGCGGTCCTCATGAGAGACAGGTAACTCTAATGATCTTATCCTCAGCAGCAGAGGTAACTCTGGGTCTTTCCTTTCCTGTGGCGGTCCTCGTGAGAGACAGGTAACTCTAATGATCTTATCCTCAGCAGCAGAGGTAACTCTGGGTCTCCCTTTCCTGTGGCGGTCCTCGTGAGAGACAGGTAACTCTAATGATCTTATCCTCAGCAGCAGAGGTAACTCTGGGTCTTCCCTTTCCTGTGGCGGTCCTCGTGAGAGACAGGTAACTCTAATGATCTTATCCTCAGCAGCAGAGGTAACTCTGGGTCTTTCCTTTCCTGTGTCGGTCCTCATGAGACCCAGTTAACTCTAATGATCTTATCCTCTGCAGCAGAGGTAACTCTGGGTCTTCCTTTCCTGTGTCGGTCCTCATGAGAGCCAGTTTCATCATAGCGCTTGATGGTTTTTACGACTGCACTTGAAGAAGCTTTCAAATTTCTTGACATTTTCCGTATTGACTGACCTTCATGTCTTAAAGTAATGATGGACTGTCGTTTCTCTTTGCTTATTTGAGCTGTTCTTTCCATAATATGGACATGGTCTTTTACCAAATAGGGCTATCTCCTGTATACCATCCCTACCTTGTCACAACACAACTGATTGGCTCAAACGCATTAAGAAGGAAAGAAATTCCACAAATTAACATTTAACAAGTCACACCTGTTAACCGAAATGCATTCCAGGTGATTACCTCATGGAGCTGGTTGAGAGAATGTCAAGAGTGTGCAAAGCTGTCCACAAGGCAAAGGGTGGGCTACTTTGAAGAATCTCAAATATAAAATACATTTTGATTTGTTTTGACATGTTTTGGTTACTACATGATTTCCATATGTGTTGTTTCATAGTTTGAAGCTCCTTCAGTAGAGGAACACACAACCATACACACACACACACACACACACACACACACACACACACACACACACACACACACACACACACACACATACACACACACAATAACACACACACACACACATATACACACACACACACACACACACACACACATACACACACACAATAACACACACACATACACACAATAATACACACACACACACACACACACACACACACACACACACACACAATAACACACACACACACATACAATAACACACACACACAATAACACACACACACACACAATAACACACACACACTAACACACACACACACACACACACAATAACACACACACACAATAACACACACACACACACCAAAGACAGAAGTAGAATATTGAGAGAAGGTTAGTAGTGTGTGAGACCACCTAGCGACCCACCCCTGAGCCGAGGGGGAAACCCAACTCTCTTGTGTGTTTTTATCAATCAGTCTTCTACCAGCAGGGGAGTTTTTCCTGTTGACTCATTCAGAGAAATCTTGGTCAGAGAAAGTCCATTTATCAAACATGCGTGTGTGTGTGTCTGTCTTTATGTATCTTTGTATGTGTGCATTCCTTCTCTTTTCTCCCAGATCTCTGGCGAGGTGACTCGTTCCTTCGGGTTCGCGCCCCGCGATAATGCTTCTGCGAAACGCTGTCACTGTTCTATTTCCACGGCAACCGCCAGTTCTGAAATTAACCCTTTCCTGACCAGACTGCTGCAGTCTGACACCACATGGGCTGGGCTAAGTTGGATGAATCAGTGGTTACTTGGTGCTTACTGGGTGGTGGTTTTGTGAATCAGTCGTCTAGCAAAGGGGGGTTTTCTGTTCTTCAGAAAGACTCATTCAGAGAAACCTAATTCTCAGCTCAAACCTCTGGATCATACCACCTCTCTCCTCCTCTCTACCCATCTCCTCCTCTCTACCCTTCTCCTCCTCTCTACCCTTCTCCTCCTCTCTACCCATCTCCTCCTCTCTACCCATCTCCTCCTCTCTACCCATCTCCTCCTCTCTACCCTTCTCCTCCTCTCTACCCATCTCCTCCTCTCTACCCATCTCCTCCTCTCTACCCTTCTCCTCCTCTCTACCCATCTCCTCCTCTCTACCCTTCTCCTCCTCTCTACCCATCTCCTCCTCTCTACCCTTCTCCTCCTCTCTACCCATCTCCTCCTCTCTACCCTTCTCCTCCTCTCTACCCATCTCCTCCTCTCTACCCTTCTCCTCCTCTCTACCCTTCTCCTCCTCTCTACCCATCTCCTCCTCTCTACCCTTCTCCTCCTCTCTACCCATCTCCTCCTCTCTACCCATCTCCTCCTCTCTACCCATCTCCCCCTCTCTACCCATCTCCTCCTCTCTACCCATCTCCTCCTCTCTACCCTTCTCCTCCTCTCTACCCATCTCCTCCTCTCTACCCATCTCATCCTCTCCCTACCCTTCTCCTCCTCTCTCTACCCCTCTCCTCCGCTCTCTACCCTTCTCCTCTCTCTACCCCTCTCCTCCTCTCCCTACCCTTCTCCTCCTCTCCCTACCCCTCCTTCTCTCTCTACCCTTCTCCTCCTCTCTACCCATCTCCTCTCTACCCATCTCCTCCTCTCCCCCCCCCTCTCCTCGCTACTATCTCTCTACCCCTCTCCTCTCTACCATCTCTACCCCTCTCCTCTCTACCATCTCTACCTCTCTCCTCTCTACCATCTCTCTACCCCTCTTCCTCTCTACCATCTCTACCCCTCTCCTCTCTACCATCTCTCTACCCCTCTCCTCTCTACCATCTCTACCCCTCTCCTCTCTACCATCTCTACCCCTCTTCCTCTCTACCATCTCTACCCCTCTCCTCTCTACCATCTCTCTACCCCTCTCCTCTCTACCATCTCTACCCCTCTTCCTCTCTACCATCTCTACCCCTCTCCCTCTCTACCCCTCTCCTCTCTACCATCTCTCTACCCCTCTCCTCTCTACCATCTCTCTACCCCTCTCCTCTCTACCATCTCTACCCCTCTTCCTCTCTACCATCTCTACCCCTCTCCTCTCTACCATCTCTCTACCCCTCTCCTCTCTACCATCTCTCTACCCCTCTCCTCTCTACCATCTCTCTACCCCTCTCCTCTCTACCATCTCTCTACCCCTCTCCTCTCTACCATCTCTCTACCCCTCTGTGTGTGTGTGTGTGTGTGTGTGTGTGTGTGTGTGTGTGTGTGTGTGTGTGTGTGTGTGTGTGTGTGTGTGTGTGTGTGTGTGTGTGTGTGTGTGTGTGTGTGTGTGTGTGTGTGTACTTGTCAATCTGCGTTCATGACAAGGTAAATCATTAGTTCGAGTCGCACCCCTGAAAATCATTCCGAGAAACGCTGTGTCACTGATCTATTTCCACGGCAACCGCCAGTTCTGAAATTAACCCTTTCTTGACTAGGCTGGGCCAGGGGCTGGGCCGAGGGCTGGGCCAGGGGCTGGACTGGGCTAGATGAATCAGTGGTGTGCTGTTATGACTGGGGTGACGGCCCCCCTGGTGTCACATCCTGCAGCAGCCTAGTCAGGAACAGGTTGATTTCAGAGAGGAATGACGCAGCACTGACCTCAGACTACTGGAAACGGGCTGTTGAATCAAAACATTGGCACGCACATTGAATTTGTTTTATTTCATAATGGCACTGCACACCTAGTTCTTTACTGGTTCACAGTCCCCATATATTCCCTCGTAAATGTGATGAAGTGTGTGTATTACTGTGTCTCTCTCCTAGCTAAGGGCCGTGAGGCGGCGCTGCAGAGTAAACTGGACTAAGAAGTTCTGCCAGACCATGGGCTTTGATGTACCGAGGTATAACACACACACACACACACACACACACACCACACGGACACACACACACACAACAAGTACAGTGTCTGGGGAACTGACAGAACAAGTACAGTGTCTGGGGAGCTGACAGAACAAGTACAGTGTCTGGGGAACTGACAGAACAAGTACAGTGTCTGGGGAACTGACAGAACGAGTACAGTGTCTGGGGAACTGACAGAACAAGTACAGTGTCTGGGGAACTGACAGAACAAGTACAGTGTCTGGGGAGCTGACAGAACAAGTACAGTGTCTGGGGAACTGACAGAACAAGTACAGTGTCTGGGGAACTGACAGAACGAGTACAGTGTCTGGGGAACTGACAGAACAAGTACAGTGTCTGGGGAACTGACAGAACAAGTACAGTGTCTGAGGAACGGACAGACAGATCCATAGAGATCCTATTCCAGTGTTTGGAATAGTGTGGTCCTTTTTAAAAACTCTAGACACAAAACTCAAAACCGCCATCAGTTGTAAGACAGGCTGTCCAATGTTCAAAACATTGCATTGTGAATTCATATCTTTAAAGAAACCTTGCACTTGCAGAATCATCGGTTCAAATAACTCATTTATCATGAAATACCATAGGAACATTCATTTAGATCACCCACACACAAGATACCGGTAGTTTCACTGTGTCGTTGTTCGTACAATCATTAAATATTGTCGTACAAAATGTGTAATACAGGTTTCATTATGCTACTACACGTAAATACATCACTGTAAAAGGACTAGTAGAGAGAATACTACAGACACAGTGGAATCATTGAACAAAATATGACATGTATTGATGAAATACAATAAATCACAACAGGTTTCTTTGAATCAAAGCAGAAATAGTTAGCTACAAAAAAAAGAAAAAACAGTTTAAGGTTGACTGCAGTGTTCCTCACCTGGCTTACTGTAAAACATCAACTGCGGTGTTCCTCACCTGGCTTACTGTAAAACATCAACTGCGGTGTTCCTCACCTGGCTTACTGTAAAACATCAACTGCGGTGTTCCTCACCTGGCTTACTGTAAAACATCACTGCAGTGTTCCTCATCTGGCTTACTGTAAAACATCAACTGCAGTGTTCCATATCTGGCTTACTGTAAAACATCAACTGCAGTGTTCCTCACCTGACTTACTGTAAAACATCACTTCAGTGTTCCTTACCTGACTTACTGTAAAACATCACTGCAGTGTTCCTCATCTGGCTTACTGTAAAACATCACTGCAGTGTTCCTCATCTGGCTTACTGTAAAACATCACTGCAGTATTCCTCATCTGGCTTACTGTAAAACATCAACTGCAGTGTTCCTCATCTGGCTTACTGTAAAACATCAACTGCAGTGTTCCTCATCTGGCTTACTGTAAAACATCAACTGCAGTGTTCCTCATCTGGCTTACTGTAAAACATCAACTGCAGTGTTGGCCACAGGTTCTCATCCACATCACAATGGATGTTTTCATTAGCTAAACATCTTGGGAAGAATCTTCGGGCGAATCCAGACCTGACACTGGCCTGCCGTGATGTCATTGCATGCGTCATCAATGGCCTGGAGAAGGGCGCCTTGTTCATGAGGACGCCTATCATATACCTTCCAGCTCCATGTGGAGAAAAATTCCTCAATCGGGCTAAGGAAAGGAGCGTCACTTCTGGATGAGTGGCCTTATACAGCTGGTTGAGTGGCCTTATACAGCTGGTTGAATGGCCTTATACAGCTGGTTGAGTGGCCTTTTACTGCTGGTTGAGTGGCCTTGTACAGCTGGTTGAGTGGCCTTGTACAGCTGGTTGAGTGGCCTTATACAGCTGGTTGAGTGGCCTTATACAGCTGGTTGAGTGGCCTTATACAGCTGGTTGAGTGGCCTTATACAGCTGGTTGAGTGGCCTTATACAGCTGGTTGAGTGACCTTATACAGCTGGTTGAGTGGCCTTATACAGCTGGTTGAGTGGCCTTATACAGCTGGTTGAGTGGCCTTCTACAGCTGGCTGAGTGGCCTTGTACAGCTGGTTGAGTGGCCTTGTACAGCTGGTTGAGTGGCCTTGTACAGCTGGTTGAGTGGCCTTGTACAGCTGGTTGAGTGGCCTTGTACAGCTGGTTGAGTGGCCTTATACAGCTGGTTGAGTGGCCTTATACAGCTGGTTGAGTGGCCTTATACAGCTGGTTGAGTGGCCTTATACAGCTGGTTGAGTGGCCTTATACAGCTGGTTGAGTGGCCTTATACAGCTGGTTGAGTGGTCTTATACAGCTGGTTGAGTGGCCTTATACAGCTGGTTGAGTGGCCTTATACAGCTGGTTGAGTGGCCTTATACAGCTGGTTGAATGGCCTTATACAGCTGGTTGAGTGGCCTTATACAGCTGGTTGAGTGGCCTTATACAGCTGGTTGAGTGGCCTTATACAGCTGGTTGAGTGGCCTTCTACAGCTGGCTGAGTGGCCTTGTACAGCTGGTTGAGTGGCCTTGTACAGCTGGTTGAGTGGCCTTGTACAGCTGGTTGAGTGGCCTTGTACAGCTGGTTGAGTGGCCTTGTACAGCTGGTTGAGTGGCCTTATACAGCTGGTTGAGTGGCCTTATACAGCTGGTTGAGTGGCCTTATACAGCTGGTTGAGTGGCCTTATACAGCTGGTTGAGTGGCCTTATACAGCTGGTTGAGTGGCCTTATACAGCTGGTTGAGTGGCCTTATACAGCTGGTTGAGTGGCCTTATACAGCTGGTTGAGTGGCCTTATACAGCTGGTTGAGTGGCCTTATACAGCTGGTTGAGTGGCCTTATACAGCTGGTTGAGTGGCCTTATACAGCTGGTTGAGTGGCCTTATACAGCTGGTTGAGTGGCCTTATACAGCTGGTTGAATGGCCTTATACAGCTGGTTGAGTGGCCTTCTACAGCTGGCTGAGTGGCCTTGTACAGCTGGTTGAGTGGCCTTGTACAGCTGGTTGAGTGGCCTTGTACAGCTGGTTGAGTGGCCTTGTACAGCTGGTTGAGTGGCCTTGTACAGCTGGTTGAGTGGCCTTATACAGCTGGTTGAGTGGCCTTATACAGCTGGTTGAGTGGCCTTATACAGCTGGTTGAGTGGCCTTATACAGCTGGTTGAGTGGCCTTCTACAGCTGGCTGAGTGGCCTTGTACAGCTGGTTGAGTGGCCTTGTACAGCTGGTTGAGTGGCCTTGTACAGCTGGTTGAGTGGCCTTGTACAGCTGGTTGAGTGGCCTTGTACAGCTGGTTGAGTGGCCTTATACAGCTGGTTGAGTGGCCTTATACAGCTGGTTGAGTGGCCTTATACAGCTGGTTGAGTGGCCTTATACAGCTGGTTGAGTGGCCTTATACAGCTGGTTGAGTGGCCTTATACAGCTGGTTGAGTGGCCTTATAAAGCTGGTTGAGTGGCCTTATACAGCTGGTTGAGTGGCCTTATACAGCTGGTTGAGTGGCCTTATACAGCTGGTTGAGTGGCCTTATACAGCTGGTTGAGTGGCCTTATACAGCTGGTTGAGTGGCCTTATACAGCTGGTTGAGTGGCCTTATACAGCTGGTTGAATGGCCTTATACAGCTGGTTGAGTGGCCTTCTACAGCTGGCTGAGTGGCCTTGTACAGCTGGTTGAGTGGCCTTGTACAGCTGGTTGAGTGGCCTTGTACAGCTGGTTGAGTGGCCTTGTACAGCTGGTTGAGTGGCCTTGTACAGCTGGTTGAGTGGCCTTATACAGCTGGTTGAGTGGCCTTATACAGCTGGTTGAGTGGCCTTATACAGCTGGTTGAGTGGCCTTATACAGCTGGTTGAGTGGCCTTATACAGCTGGTTGAGTGGCCTTATACAGCTGGTTGAGTGGCCTTATACAGCTGGTTGAGTGGCCTTATACAGCTGGTTGAGTGGCCTTATACAGCTGGTTGAGTGGCCTTATACAGCTGGTTGAGTGCAGTCTTACTGCCAGCATCGGTCTGTGGTGGTGAATAGACAGCTACACATAATATAGATGGGAACTCTCTTGGTAGATAGTGTGGTCTACAGCTTATCATAAGGTACTCTACCTCAGGCGAGCAATACCTCGAGACTTCTTTAATATTTAGACATCGCGCACCAGCTGTTATTGACAAATAGACACACACCCCCACCCCTTGTCTATTCTGCCGGTGCATGGAAAATCCCAGCAGCTCTATAGTGTCCGTTTCTTTGTTCAGCCATGTCTCGGTGAAACATAAAATGTTACAGTTTTTAATGTCCCCTTGGTAGGATAATCTTAATAGCAGGTCATCAATTTTATTTTCTAACGATTGCACGTTAGCAAGGAGAACGGATGGCAGTGGGAGTTTCTCAGAAGGATCCCCGATCTGCGGCCCCTTTTCCGGCGTCTTTTCTTCAGGCAAAAGGCGGAGATCTGGGCCTGTTCCAGTGAAAGGAGGGGATCTGGGCCTGTTCCAGTGAAAGGAGGGAATCTGGGCCTGTTCCAGTGAAAGGCGTGGATCTGGGCCTGTTCCAGTGAAAGGCGTGGATCTGGGCCTGTTCCAGTGAAAGGCGTGGATCTGGGACTGTTCCAGGGAAAGGCGTGGATCTGGGCCTGTTCCAGTGAAAGGCGTGGATCTGGGCCTGTTCCAGTGAAAGGAGTGGATCTGGGCCTGTTCCAGTGAAAGGCGTGGATCTGGGCCTGTTCCAGTGAAAGGCGTGGATCTGGGCCTGTTCCAGTGAAAGGAGTGGATCTGGGCCTGTTCCAGTGAAAGGCGTGGATCTGGGACTGTTCCAGGGAAAGGCGTGGATCTGGGCCTGTTCCAGTGAAAGGCGTGGATCTGGGCCTGTTCCAGTGAAAGGCGTGGATCTGGGCCTGTTCCAGTGAAAGGCGTGGATCTGGGCCTGTTCCAGTGAAAGGCTTGGATCTGGGCCTGTTCCAGTGAAAGGCAGGGATCTGGGCCTGTTCCAGTGAAAGCAGGATATCTTTCTCGTCGGACTCGTTAAAGGAAAAGGTTTCTTCCAGTCCTCGGTGAGTAACCTCTGTTCTGATGTCCTGAAGTCATAAGAGCAACATTACGTACAAAATAAGTTTAAAAAATAAGTTACGCAAAACGCAAAAAAAAATTACAAACTTGCGCAATTGGTTGGGAGAATGTAAAAACTCAGCCATGTTGTTCGGTGCCGTCTTAGGGTGCTAGGGTCTGCTTAGGGTCTTAGGGTCTTAGGGTGCTAGGGTCTGCTTAGGGTCTTAGGGTGCTAGGGTCTGCTTAGGGTCTTAGGGTCTTAGGGTGCTAGGGTCTGCTTAGGGTCTTAGGGTCTTAGGGTGCTAGGGTCTGCTTAGGGTCTTAGGGTCTTAGGGTGCTAGGGTCTGCTTAGGGTCTTAGGGTGCTAGGGTCTGCTTAGGGTCTTAGGGTGCTAGGGTCTGCTTAGGGTTTTAGGGTGCTAGGGTCTGCTTAAGGTCTTAGGGTGCTAGGTTCTGCTTAGGGTCTTAGGGTGCTAGGTTCTGCTTAGGGTCTTAGGGTGCTAGAGTCTGCTTAGGGTCTTAGGGTGCTAGGGTCTGCTTAGGGTCTTAGGGTGCTAGGATCTGCTTAGGGTCTTAGGGTGCTAGGGTCTGCTTAGGGTCTTAGGGTGCTAGGGTCTGCTTAGGGTCTTACGGTGCTAGGGTCTGCTTAGGGTCTTACGGTGCTAGGGTCTGCTTAGGGTCTTAGGGTGCTAGGGTCTGCTTAGGGTCTTAGGGTGCTAGGGTCTGCTTAGGGTTTTAGGGTGCTAGGGTCTGCTTAGGGTTTTAGGGTGCTAGGGTCTGCTTAGGGTTTTACAGTGCTAGGGTCTGCTTAGGGTGCTAGGGTCTGCTTAGGGTCTTATGGTGCTAGGGTCTGCTTAGGGTGCTAGGGTCTGCTTAGGGTCTTAGGGTGCTAGGGTCTGCTTAGGGTGCTAGGGTCTGCTTAGGGTTCTAGGGTCTGCTTAGGGTGCTAGGGTCTGCTTAGGGTGCTAGGGTCTGCTTAGGGTCTTAGGGTGCTAGCGTCTGCTTAGGGTCTTAGGGTGCTAGGGTCTGCTTAGGGTCTTAGGGTGCTAGGGTCTGCTTAGGGTTTTAGGGTGCTAGGGTCTGCTTAGGGTCTTAGGGTGCTAGGGTCTGCTTAGGGTTTTACAGTGCTAGGTTCTGCTTAGGGTGCTAGGGTCTGCTTAGGGTCTTAGGGTGCTAGGGTCTGCTTAGGGTGCTAGGGTCTGCTTAGGGTCTTAGGGTGCTAGGGTCTGCTTAGGGTGCTAGGGTCTGCTTAGAGTTCTAGGGTCTGCTAAGGGTGCTAGGGTCTGCTTAGGGTGCTAGGGTCTGCTTAGGGTCTTAGGGTGCTAGGTTCTGCTTAGGGTCTTAAGGTGCTAGGGTCTGCTTAGGGTGCTAGGGTCTGCTTAGGGTGCTAGGGTCTGCTTAGGGTCTTAGGGTGCTAGGGTCTGCTTAGGGTCTTAGGGTGCTAGGGTCTGCTTAGGGTCTGCACCTGCTCTTTCCATGAAATTACAGCGCTTAAGCAATTTGGACAAAAACAATGGAGCTTAGATGAAGGGGAGGAGACAGGTTAAATAAGGAATTTTAAGCCTTGAGACAATTGAGACATGGATTGTGTATGTGTTGCCATTCAGAGTGGGTAAGACAAAATATTTAAGTGCCCCTGAACGGGGTTATGGTAGTAGGTGCCAGGCACACCGGTTTGAGTGTCAAGAACTGCAACGCTGCTGGGTTTTTCACGCACAACAGTTTCCAATGTGTATCACGAATGGTCCACCAACCAAAGGACATCCACCCAATTTAACACAACTGTGGGAAGCATTGGAGTCAACATGGGACCAGCATCCCTGTGAAACCCTTTCGACATGTTGCAGTCTTCACCAAATCTATGCAAATTGGTATTGTTCCTAAAGATTTTAAAATTGCCAAAAGTTATCCCCATTTATAAATCTGGGGATCCAAGATCTTTTACAACTTATCAGCCAATACCTGTAAATAATAATAATAATAATAAATAATAACAAAAATTGGTGTAGAAGAGAATGATGAAGCATTTAAATCAACACTGTATTCTATTTGAGAAGCAATATGGTTCTGGTAAAAACTACCACACTGACTCTTTTGTAACTTGTGGATAAAATCTTTACAGCCATGAACATCGGGCTTCAGGTCTAACAGAGTAAAGCTCAATGCAGTGTGTCCTCAGCTGATCCTTCAGATGTGTGTGTACAACGTATGCTAGTGTATAATCAATCACAGTGTTCTACGTCCCCACCACTAAGAGTTCTACCACAGTGTCCCGACCACTAAGAGTTCTACCACAGTGTTCACGTCCCGACCACTAAGAGTTCTACCACAGTGTTCCATGTCCCGACCACTAAGAGTTCTACCACAGTGTCCCGACCACTAAGAGTTCTATCACAGTGTTCTACATCCCGACCACTAAGAGTTCTATCACAGTGTTCTACGTCCCGACCACTAAGAGTTCTACCACAGTGTCCCGACCACTAAGAGTTCTATCACAGTGTTCACGTCCCGACCGCTAAGAGTTCTACCACAGTGTCCCGACCACTAAGAGTTCTATCACAGTGTTCTACATCCCGACCACTAAGAGTTCTATCACAGTGTTCTACGTCCCGACCACTAAGAGTTCTATCACAGTGTTCTACATCCCGACCACTAAGAGTTCTATCACAGTGTTCTACGTCCCGACCACTAAGAGTTCTATCACAGTGTTCTACGTCCCGAACACTAAGAGTTCTATCACAGTGTTCTACGTCCCGAACACTAAGAGTTCTACCACAGTGTTCTACGTCCCGACCACTAAGAGTTCTATCACAGTGTTCTACATCCCCACCACTAAGAGTTCTACCACAGTGTTCTACATCCCCACCACTAAGAGTTCTACCACAGTGTTCTACATCCCCACCACTAAGAGTTCTACCACAGTGTTCTACGTCCCGACCACTAAGAGTTCTACCACAGTGTTCTACATCCCCACCACTAAGAGTTCTAACACAGTGTTCTACATCCCCACCACTAAGATTTCTATCACAGTGCTCTACATCCCGACCACTAAGTGTTTTACCACAGTGTTCTACATCCCAACCACTAAGAGTTCTATATCAGTGTTCTACATCCCGACCACTAAGAGTTCTATCACAGTGTTCTACGTCCCGAACACTAAGAGTTCTACCACAGTGTTCTACGTCCCGAACACTAAGAGTTCTATCACAGTGTTCTACGTCCCGAACACTAAGAGTTCTATCACAGTGTTCTACGTCCCGACCACTAAGAGTTCTATCACAGTGTTCTACGTCCCGGCCACTAAGAGTTCTACCACAGTGTTCTACGTCCCCACCACTAAGAGTTCTATCACAGTGTTCCATGTCCCGACCACTAAGTGTTCTACCACAGTGTTCTACATCCCCACCACTAAGAGTTCTATCACAGTGTTCTTCGTCCCGACCACTAAGAGTTCTATCACAGTGTTCTACATCCCCACCACTAAGAGTTCTATCACAGTGTTCTACGTCCCGACCACTAAGAGTTCTATCACAGTGTTCTACATCCCGACCACTAAGAGTTCTATCACAGTGTTCTACGTCCCCACCACTAAGAGTTCTATCACAGTGTTCTACATCCCGACCACTAAGAGTTCTACCACAGTGTTCTACGTCCCGACCACTAAGAGTTCTATCACAGTGTTCTACATCCCGACCACTAAGAGTTCTACCACAGTGTTCTACATCCCGACCACTAAGAGTTCTATCACAGTGTTCTACATCCCGACCACTAAGAGTTCTATCACAGTGTTCTACATCCCGACCACTAAGAGTTCTACCACAGTGTTCTACGTCCCGACCACTAAGAGTTCTACCACAGTGTTCCATGTCCCGACCACTAAGAGTTCTATCACAGTGTTCTACGTCCTGACCACTAAGAGTTCTACCACAGTGTTCTACGTCCCGACCACTAAGAGTTCTATCACAGTGTTCTACATCCCAACCACTAAGAGTTCTACCACAGTGTTCTACATCCCAACCACTAAGAGTTCTACCACAGTGTTCCATGTCCCGACCACTAAGAGTTCTATCACAGTGTTCTACGTAGGGTTACATCAGTGTTCTATGTTCCCACCACTAAGAGTTCTATCACAGTGTTCTACGTAGGGTTATATCAGTGTTCTATGTTCTCTCCCAAGAATCTGATGTGTTCGACCAGTGGTATATCAGGAGAGAACCTGACCACTAAGTGTTCTGCTCCAGAGCTAACATCCTGGTACTCTGGACCCTGCCTTTTGGACCAGAACGGAACGGACACAAGCTTTCGTATTCGATTCCACAAATCTTTATTGTCCGAGATCGGTACGCTCACATTCTCTTATTCAAGTCCACAACGCTTAAAAAAAAAAATAATAAGATAATGTTACAATTCAACAATGTTATAGAATTTTCTGTTTGCAAAACAAAAGAACATCCATTGTGTACATGGCCTGTTGGATAATTATTATCGACATAAAGATGCTTCAAGCACACAGAGAAATGAGAAGTAGCTGAGAGAGATTGACTGATACCATGTCTTTATGTGTATCTTCTCTCTTCTGTAATGATCTGAAAGTGTACGTGTGTCTGAGTCGTGTTGTGACTGACAGTAGTGAAAGTGCCGAGTGTGGCTGATAACCATGGTGATGTTGCTACGGTATTAGTCAGCATGGCGACATAGTGACTCAGTGCACAGTCTAAATTAAAGTTACCATTTCAATGTTGTTTCTCACGCTCTCTTTCTCACTCGGCCTCTACCTTTCTTTCTCTCTTTCTCACTTTCTATCTCTCTCTCTCTCTCTCTCTCTCTCTCTCTCTCTCTCTCTCTCTCTCTCTCTCTCTGTCTCTCTCTCTGTCTCTCTCTCTCTCTCTCTCTCTCTCTGTCTCTCTCTGTGTCTCTCTCTCTGTCTCTCTCTCTCTCTCTCTGTCTCTGTCTCTCTCTCTGTCTCTCTCTCTGTCTCTCTCTCTCTCTCTCTCTCTCTCTCTCTCTCTCTCTGTCTCTCTCTCTCTCTCTCTCTCTCTCTCTCTTTCTCTCTCTCTCTCTATCTCTCTATCTCTCTCTCTGTCTCTCTCCTCTCTCCTCTCTCCTCTCTCCTCTCACTCTCTCTCTCTCTCTCTCTGTCTCTCTCTGTCTCTCTCAATTAATTTAAATTCAAGGGCTTTATTGGCATGGGAAACGTGTTAACATTGCCAAAGCAAGTGAGGTTGATAATATATAAAGTGAAATAAACAATAAAAATTAACAGTAAACATTACACATACAGAAGTTTCAAAACAATAAAGACATTACAAATGTCATATTATATACTGTATATACAGTGTTTTAACAATGTACAAATGGTTAAAGGACACAAGATAAAATAAATAAGCATAAATATGGGTTGTATTTACAATTGTGTTTGTTCTTCACTGGTTGCACTTTTCTTGTGGCAACAGGTCACAAATCTTGCTGCTGTGATGGCACACTGTGGAATTTCACCCAGTAGATATGGGAGTTTATCAAAATTGGATTTGTTTTTGAATTCTTTGTGGATCTGTGTAATCTGAGGGAAATATGTCTCTCTAATATGGTCATACATTGGGCAGGAGGTTAGGAAGTGCAACTCAGTTTCCTCCTCATTTTGTGGGCAGTGAGCACATAGCCTGTCTTCTCTTGAGAGCCATGTCTGTCTACGGCGGCCTTTCTCAATAGCAAGGCTATGCTCACTGAGTCTGTACATAGTCAAATCTTTCCTTAATTTTGGTTCAGTCACAGTGGTCAGGTATTCTGCCACTGTGTACTCCCTGTTTAGGGCCAAATAGCATTCTAGTTTGCTCTGTTTTTTTGTTAATTCTTTCCAATGTGTCAAGTAATTATCTATTTGTTTTCTCATGATTTGGTTGGGTCTAATAGTGCTGCTGTCCTGGGGCTCTGTGGGGTGAGTTTGTGTTTGTGAACAGAGTCCCAGGACCAGCTTGCTTAAGGGGACTCTTCTCCAGGTTCATCTCTCTGTGGGTGATGGCTTTGTCGTGGAAGGTTCGGGAATCGCTTCCTTTTAGGTGGTTGTAGAATTTAACGGCTCTTTTCTGGATTTTGATAGTTAGCGGGTATCGGCCTGATTCTGCCCTGCGTGCGTTATTTGGTGTTTCTCCCTCTGTGTAGGCATCACTCTCCACGACGAGCCTCTGGACGGGACGGCAGCATGATCTATTCTGACCGTCACTGGACATCATCATAATAACATGAATGTAGACCCCAGTTAATAACATGAATGTAGACCCCAGTTAATAACATGAATGTAGACCCCAGTTAATAACATGAATGTAGACCCCAGTTAATAACATGAATGTAGACCCCAGTTAATAACATGAATGTAGACCCCAGTTAATAACATGAATGTAGACCCCAGTTAATAACATGAATGTAGACCCCAGTTAATAACATGAATGTAGACCCCAGTTAATAACATGAATGTAGACCCCAGTTAATAACATGAATGTAGACCCCAGTTAATAACATGAATGTAGACCCCAGTTAATAACATGAATGTGGACCCCAGTTAATAACATGAATGTAGACCCCAGTTAATAACATGAATGTAGACCCCAGTTAATAACATGAATGTAGACCCCAGTTAATAACATGAATGTAGACCCCAGTTAATAACATGAATGTAGACCCCAGTTAATAACATGAATGTAGACCCCAGTTAATAACATGAATGTAGACCCCAGTTAATAACATGAATGTAGACCCCAGTTAATAACATGAATGTAGACCCCAGTTAATAACATGAATGTAGACCCCAGTTAATAACATGAATGTAGACCCCAGTTAATAACATGAATGTAGACCCCAGTTAATAACATGAATGTAGACCCCAGTTAATAACATGAATGTAGACCCCAGTTAATAACATGAATGTAGACCCCAGTTAATAACATGAATTTAGACCCCAGTTAATAACATGAATGTAGACCCCAGTTAATAACATGAATGTAGACCCCAGTTAATAACATGAATGTAGACCCCAGTTAATAACATGAATGTAGACCCCAGTTAATAACATGAATGTAGACCCCAGTTAATAACATGAATGTAGACCCCAGTTAATAACATGAATGTAGACCCCAGTTAATAACATGAATGTAGACCCCAGTTAATAACATGAATGTAGACCCCAGTTAATAACATGAATGTAGACCCCAGTTAATAACATGAATGTGGATCTCAGTTAATAACATGAATGTAGACCCCAGTTAATAACATGAATGTAGACCCCAGTTAATAACATAAATGTAGACCCCAGTTAATAACATGAATGTAGACCCCAGTTAATAAGATAAATGTAGACCCCAGTTAATAACATGAATGTAGACCCCAGTTAATAACATAAATGTAGACCCCAGTTAATAACATGAATGTAGACCCCAGTTAATAACATGAATGTAGACCCCAGTTAATAACATGAATGTAGACCCCAGTTAATAACATGAATGTAGACCCCAGTTAATAACATGAATGTAGACCCCAGTTAATAACATGAATGTAGACCCCAGTTAATAACATGAATGTAGACCCCAGTTAATAACATGAATGTAGACCCCAGTTAATAACATGAATGTAGACCCCAGTTAATAACATGAATGTAGACCCCAGTTAATAACATGAATGTAGACCCCAGTTAATAACATGAATGTAGACCCCAGTTAATAACATGAATGTGGATTACATTTTATAATGAATGTGGATCTCAGTTAATAACATGAATGTGGATCTCAGTTAATAACATGAATGTAGACCCCAGTTAATAACATGAATGTAGACCCCAGTTAATAACATGAATGTAGACCCCAGTTAATAACATGAATGTAGACCCCAGTTAATAACATGAATGTAGACCCCAGTTAATAACATGAATGTAGACCCCAGTTAATAACATGAATGTAGACCCCAGTTAATAAGATGAATGTAGACCCCAGTTAATAACATGAATGTAGACCCCAGTTAATAACATGAATGTGGATTACATTTTATAATGAATGTGGATCTCAGTTAATAACATGAATGTGGATCTCAGTTAATAACATAGATTATCCTTTAAACTAGTGTTACTAATATGATGGTTGTAGTCATCAATTGTCCCATTAACAATCACCAATATAATCAACTAACCCCTGACCTCTGACCACTGAACATCATCAAGATCAAGTGAATGTTTAATTCTGTAACTGTGTATTTCTATCCCTGTAATGTCTGGTCTGTGTTGAATGAGTCTCCTCCAGTGTCTGTACTGTGATGTTAAGGAGTCTCCTCCAGTGTCTATATTAATGTTAATGAGTCTCCTCCAGTGTCTATATTAACCCTGTACTGTGATGTTAAGGAGTCTTCTCTAGTGTCTATATTAATGTTAATGAGTCTCCTCCAGTGTCTATATTAACCCTGTACTGTGATGTTAATGAGTCTTCTCTAGTGTCTATATTAACCCTGTACTGTGATGTTAATGAGTCTCCTCTAGTGTCTGTACTGTGATGTTAATGAGTCTCCTCTAGTGTCTATATTAACCCTGTACTGTGATGTTAATGAGTCTCCTCCAGTGTCTATATTAACCCTGTACTGTGACGTTAATGAGTCTCCTCTAGTGTCTGTACTGTGATGTTAATGAGTCTCCTCTAGTGTCTATATTAACCCTGTATTGTGATGTTAATGAGTCTCCTCTAGTGTCTATATTAATGTTAATGAGTCTTCTCTAGTGTCTATATTAATGTTAATGAGTCTCCTCCAGTGTCTATATTAACCCTGTACTGTGATGTTAATGAGTCTTCTCTAGTGTCTATATTAACCCTGTACTGTGACGTTAATGAGTCTCCTCTAGTGTCTGTACTGTGATGTTAATGAGTCTTCTCTAGTGTCTATATTAACCCTGTACTGTGATGTTAATGAGTCTTCTCTAGTGTCTATATTAACCCTGTACTGTGATGTTAATGAGTCTCCTCTAGTGTGGGTTGTGTGTTCTGTGATATCAAGGAGCCAATCAGATTGTGTTCCTGCTTCAGGGCCAGATTTATGCTTTTCAATATAAAAGTCCCCACCACACAGGGCTTTGCGCTATCTTAGACTGCCCCCCCCCCCCCCCCCACACCCAACAAGACATGCACTGTTCAAAGTTACTGTGTTTTAATGGTACAACACTGCCACCTTGTGTTATTTGAAAGAATGCGAAATATTCTCTCTCTCTCTCTCTCTCTCTCTCTCTGTCTCTCTCTCTCTCTCTCTCTCTCTCTCTGTCTCTCTCTCTCTCTTGCTTTCTCTCTCTGTCTCTCTCTCTCTTTTTCTCTCACTCTCTCTCCTTTCCCTCACTCTCTTTCGCTCTCTCTCTCTCTCTCTCGCTTTCTCTCTCTTGCTTTCTCTCTCTGTCTCTCTCTCTCTTGCTCTCTCTCTCTCTCTTTCTCTCACTCTCTCTCCTCTCTCTCTCTCTGTATCTCACTCTCTCTCCTCTCTCTCTCTCTCTATGTCTCTCTGTCTCTCTCTCTCTCAATTCATTTCTAATTCAAAGGGCTTTATTGGCATGGGAAACATATGTTAACATTGCCAAAGCAAGTGAAATAGATAAACAAAAGTGAAATAAACAATAAAAATGAACAGAAAACATAACACTCAATAATAAATACATTTCAAATGTCATATTATATATATACAGTGTTGTAATGATGTGAAAATAGTTAAAGTATAAAATGGAAAATAAATCAACATAAATATGGGTTGTATTTACAATGGTGTTTGTTCTTCACTGGTTGCCCTTTTCTTGTGGCAACAGGTCACAAATCTTGCTGCTGTGATGGTACACTGTGGAATTTCACCCAGTAGATATGGGAGTTTATCAAAATTGGATTTGTTTTCGAATTCTTTGTGTATCTGTGTAATCTGAGGGAAATATGTCTCTCTAATATGGTCATATATTGGGCAGGAGGTTAGGAAGTGCAGCTCAGTTTCCTCCTCATTTTGTGGGCAGTGAGCACATAGCCGGTCTTCTCTTGAGAGCCATGTCTGCCTACGGCGGCCTTTCTCAATAGCAAGGCTATGCTCACTGAGTCTGTACATAGTCAAATCTTCTAGTCACGTCCTGACCATAGAAAGCCTTTATATTCTATGGTAGAGTAGGTCAGGGCGTGACTAGGGGTTTAGTCTAGTTTATATTTTCTACGTGGGGTTCTAGTTGTTTTTTTCTATGTTGGTGTTTTAGTATGATTCCCAATTAGAGGCCGCTGGTATTCGTTGTCATATTTAAGTAGTGTTTTTTTCCCGCCTGTGTTTGTGGGATATTTGTTTTGAGTTAGTGCACGTAGCATCTCTGTTGTCACGGTTCGTTGTTAGTTTGTTTATTTATTTTTATCTTTGCTAAGTTTCACTTTCTAATAAATAATGTGTAACTCTACACACGCTGCTTGGTCCTTTGTAGATATTATATTATTTATTCCAGCGAACGTGACAGAATATCCCATCTACAAAGGACCAAGCGGCGTGTCCAGGAGGAGATTAAAGAGAAAATATCCTGGACTTGGGAGGAAATCCTGGCAGGACAGGATCGCCTTCCTTGGAGACAGACGGAAGGAGATAATGGAGGACGGCGACGACGACAGGGTTCGCGGCCACAGAAAGCCCAAGGACAACCCCAAGATTTTTTTTGGGGGGGGGCACAAGGGGTGGCCGGTCGAGGAGAGTGCCAGAGCCCGAATGGCAAACTCTGGAGGAGCGTGTCGTCAGACCACGGCCACAGAAACCCCAAGATTATTTTGGGGGGAAGGGGCAGATATAGCGGGAAGAGCCAGAGACTGTCTGGGAGGCAATGGCGAAGTTGGGAGAGAGTGAGATGAGAGAGATGTTGTGCAAGTTTGTTCTGCTCAACATCTGACCCGAGAATCCGGTTAGCAGTCTGGTGCCACCTGTGCCGGGTCCACGCTTCTGGCCTCAAGTGCGCTTCTCCAGCACTCTCCCTGAGGTGCGTGTCACCAGTCCGGTACCATCAGTGCCGGCCCCACGCACCAGGTTTCCGGCGATAGTTCCCAGTCCAGAACCTCCAGAGACGGTCCACGGTCCAGAACCTCCTGAGACGGCCCACGGTCCGGAACCTCCTGAGACGGTCCACGGTTAGCGCCAGTTTGCGCTGTTCTGTGAAGGGAGTAGTACACAGCGTACACAGACTGACAAGTTTCGGAATCAAGGTCTTTGTTTCTGGCCATTTTGAGCCTGTAATCGAACCCACAAATGCTGATGCTCCAGATACTCAACTAGTCTAAAGAAGGCCAGTTTTATTGCTTCTTTAATCAGAACAACAGTTTTCAGCTGTGCTAATGTAGCAGTGTGATGTTGTTCCCCTAGATTATGCACCAAGTTGCAAACAAGGACCAATTCAAATAGGCCAGGTCAAGAGGGGATGTTAATAATTTGATAATAATAATAATAATTCAGTGTATGTTTTTATTTAATTACAGCTCCATAGCTAACGTTTTTCTTTGGTGTACAAACACTTTTTCATATCAATATTGTACATACATGTGATTGTAAAAGTTTTGTATATTTTGGTTTGGTCCATCGCGGTTTTTCTGTATTTCCATATCTCCATACTTTTGCCTGACCTTCGGCTAGCAAGGTGCCAGACGAGCTAAGACTGCGCCAAGGGTAAACATCATGTGTGTTGTCTCTTCGTGTGCAGGGCAAAAAAAAATAATTTAACCAGCAGACCTCCAGTTGTGGCAGCGTCCTAATTAAAAGTACACAACGCAGAACGAACCACGCTACACAAGCACAGCCGCAGAAGTGGTTTTTCTAATGATCAATTAGCCTTTTAAAATGATAAACTTGGATTAGCTAACACAACGTGCCATTGGAACACAGGAGTGATGGTTGCTGATAATGGGCCTCTGTACACCTATGTAGATATTCCATTAAACATCTGCCGCTTCCAGCTACAATAGTCATTTACAACATTAACAATGTTTACACTGTATTTCTGATCAATTTAATGTTATTTTAATGGACAAAAACTGTGCTTTTCTTTAGAAAATAAGGACATGTCTAAGTGACCCCAAACTTTTGAACGGTTGTGTACATGTAGGTAGAGTTAAAGTGAGATTGGGGGGGGCGACATGTCTGGGTAGCCAATTCATTAGCTGTTCGGGAGTCTTATGGCTTGGGGGTGGAAGCTGTTAAGAAGCGTTTTGGACCTAGACTCGGAGCTCTGGTAGCAGAGAGGACAGTCTATGACTGGGGTGGCTGGTGTCTTTGTCAAATTTTAGGGCCCCTATGAGAGAAATGAATGGTGGGAAAATTATTGGAACCATTTCCCTATTTGACTGCTAGGTTTTATGGGTATTATGACACCTCCACTGTGGGGCTGTATTGTAGGGGATCTAGAAAAGGGGATCTAGTTTATTTTATGTATGCTATGTAAGTTATTGAAAATCGTATACTATCAACGTCCCGCCTCCACTCCACAACGATTGGTGCCTTGTCCCGTCAATAACAATTTTAGAAGTTTCTATTGGTCCATGGCAATAACTACAATACCTTTGGACCATATGACCCGAATGACAACACTGACAACAATGCTTCCTAAAGACCTCCCTTTTTCCCTTTATAGTTCCCTATTTTGGGACCAGAGCCCTATGAGTTCTGTTCTAAAGTAGTGCATCAAGTAGGGAATAGGCTGTCTTTTGGTACGTTGACCCGACGCTGGTTGTAAAGTGGGAGGGACTCCAGGGTCCCGTTACTTCACGCGTTTTAATTGAGCCGTGAGAAGTGAGAACATCTGTACCTGCGAGCCGAGTGTCTCCACAGGTGATTCATATTTTCTCATCCTGGTCTCCACCTCAACTCGCCATTATTTTAACAGTATAGTCTTCATAATAACACTATTTGCCAGCCGAGCCATGTCGAAGACCGCTGACCACCGAACACACCTCGTTCTTGAGAACTACATCGGAGGAAAGTTCGTCCCGTGCTCCCGACACATCGACTCCTACGACCCTTCCACCGGGGAGGTCTACTGCAAAGTGCCCGACAGCGGAACGGATGAGGTGGGGTTAGGAGCGACGCGTGATCCTATGGTCGTCCTCAGATGAATCTGTCTGTCGTTTTGCATTTTGTTGCTGCAGACATGAAATGTTCATTTATTCCTTAGCTGTGCATTGGCCGTGTAGTTAACCCCGATAGCCTACGTGTTCAAGTGTCGCTACAATATAGTGTAGTAGTAATGCTATTACGATACAATGTATCTATCATGTACTTACACTAAGTGGGCCAATCTATCACGTTGTGTGATTTGACACACTAAGTACTGAAGGCCTATAGGCAACCCCATACATACTGGAGAAAGTAGAAGACAGCATGATATGAGCTGACATAATGCATGGTATGACCTGACATAATGCATGGTATGACCTGACATAATGCATGATATGAGCTGTCGTAATGCATGATATGACCTGACATAATGCATGGTATGAGCTGTCGTAATGCATGGTATGACCTGACATAATGCATGGTATGAGCTGTCGTAATGCATGGTATGACCTGACATAATGCATGGTATGAGCTGTCGTAATGCATGGTATGACCTGACATAATGCATGATATGAACTGACATAATGCATGGTATGAGCTGACATAATGCATGACATGACATAATGTTTGATATGAGCTAACATAATGCATGATATTTGCTGACATAATACATGCTATTTGCTGACATAATGCATGATATGAGCTGACATAATGCATGGTATGAGTTGACATAATGCATGACATGACATAATGTTTGATATGAGCTAACATAATGCATGCTATTTGCTGACATAATGCATGATATTTGCTGACATAATGCATGATATTTGCTGACATAATGCATGCTATTTGCTGACATAATGCATGATATTTGCTGACATAATGCATGCTATTTGCTGACATAATGCATGATATGAGCTGACGTAATGCATGATATTCTGATATTCTGACAAGTGTATACCTTAAATGATTCTGCCTATGTCCTCCTGCTGAGTCACAGAGATGTACCTATACCTTAAATGATTCTGCTGAGTCACAGAGATGTACCTATACCTTCAATGATTCTGCTGAGTCACAGAGATGTACCTATACTTTAAATGATTCTGCTGAGTCACAGAGATGTACCTATACCTTAAATGATTCTGCCTATGTCCTCCTGCTGAGTCACAGAGATGTACCTATACCTTAAATTATTCTGCTGAGTCACAGAGATGTACCTTTGCTCTGTGCAAAGTCAACAGACGGACAGCTAATGATTAACCAACTGCTAGATCAATGGACCCGGGTCTAGTCGTTCTATTAAACTCACACAACATGTTCAAGTAAGAAGTTAGGTTGGTTAAAAGCTGGAAAGCCAAGACGTTCTGGCAACTAGAATACCTTTGTTGTTTTTCACTGTCTAGTTTGGGTTGGAGTGTCTGGTGTTTCTCACTGTCTAGTTTGGGTTGGAGTGTCTGGTGTTTCTCACTGTCTAGTTTGGGTTGGAGTGTCTGGTGTTTCTCACTGTCTAGTTTGGGTTGGAGTGTCTGGTGTTTCTCACTGTCTAGTTTGGGTTGGAGTGTCTGGTGTTTCTCACTGTCTAGTTTGGGTTGGAGTGTCTGGTGTTTCTCACTGTCTAGTTTGGGTTGGAGTGTCTGGTGTTTCTCACTGTCTAGTTTGGGTTGGAGTGTCTGGTGTTTCTCACTGTCTAGTTTGGGTTGGAGTGTCTGGTGTTTTCACTGTCTAGTTTGGGTTGGAGTGTCTGGTGTTTCTCACTGTCTAGTTTGGGTTGGAGTGTCTGGTGTTTCTCACTGTCTAGTTTGGGTTGGAGTGTCTGGTGTTTCTCACTGTCTAGTTTGGGTTGGAGTGTCTGGTGTTTCTCACTGTTTAGTTTGGGTTGGAGTGTCTGGTGTTTCTCACTGCCTAGTTTGGGTTGGAGTGTCTGGTGTTTCTCACTGTCTAGTTTGGGTTGGAGTGTCTGGTGTTTCTCACTGTCTAGTTTGGGTTGGAGTGTCTGGTGTTTCTCACTGTCTAGTTTGGGTTGGAGTGTCTGGTGTTTCTCACTGTCTAGTTTGGGTTGGAGTGTCTGGTGTTTCTCAACATAAAGAGCCTTCAGATAGTATTCAGACCCCTTGACTTTTTCCCACATTTTGTTACGTTAAAGCCTTATTCTAAATATGATAAAATATATTTGTTTCTTCAGCAATCTACACACAATACCCAATAATGACAAAGTGAAAACAGGTTTTTAGAAATGTTTGCAGTTGTATTAAAACATAAAAAAAATGAAATACCTTATTTACGTAAGTATTCAGACCCTTTGCTATGAGACTCAAAATGTATTTCAAGTGCATCGTTCTTCCATTGATCATCCTTGAGATGTTTGTACAACTTAATTGGAGTCCACCTGAGGTAAATTCAATTGATTGGACATGATTTGGAAAGGCACACACCTGTCTATATAAGGTCTCACAGTTGACAGTGCATGTCAGAGCAAAAACCAAGCCATGAGGTGGAAGGAATTGTCCGTAGAGCTCAGAGACAGGATTGTGCCGAGGCACAGATCTGGGGAAGGATACCAAAACATTTCTGCAACATTGAAGATCCCCAAGAACACAGTGGCCTCCATCATTCTTAAATGGAATAAGTTTGGAACCACTGAGACTCTTGCTAGAGCTGGCCGCCCTGCCAAACTGAACAATCAAGGGAGATGGGCCTTGGTCAGGGAGGTAACCAAGAACCCGATGGTCAATCTGACAGAGCTCCAGAGTTCCTCTGTGGAAATGTGAGAACCTTCCAGAAGGACAACCATCTCTGCAGCACTCCACCAATCAGGTCTTTACAGTAGAGTGCTAGACGGAAGACACTCCTCAGTAAAAGGCACATGACAGCCCGCTTGGAGTTTGCCAAAAGGCACCTAAAGACTCTCAGATCATGAGAAACAAGATTTTCTGGTCTGATGAAACCAAGATTGAATTCTTAGCCTGAATGCCAAGCGTTCCGTCTGGAGGAAACCTGGCACCATCCCTATGGTGAAGCATAGTGGTGGCAGCATCATGCTGTGGGGATGTTTTTCTGTGGCAGGGACTGGGAGACTAGTCAGGATCGAGGGAAAGATGAACGTAACAAAGCATCCTTCACTCACGCTGCCAAACATACCCTCGTAAAACTGACCATCCTACCGATCCTCGACTTCGGCAATGTCATTTACAAAATAGCCTCCAACACTCTACTCAACAAATTGGATGTTGTCTATCACAGTGCCATCCGTTTTGTCACCAAAGCCCCATATACTACCCACCACTGCGACCTGTACGCTCTCGTTGGCTGGCCCTCGCTTCATACTCATCGCCAAACCCACTGGCTCCAGGTCATCTACAAGTCTTTGCTAGGTAAAGCCCCTCCTTATCTCAGCTCATTGGTGACCATAGCAGCACCCACCCGTAGCACGCACTCCAGCAGGTATATTTCACTGGTCACCCCTAAAGCCAATTCCTCCTTTGGCCACCTTTCTTTCTAGTTTTCTGCTGCCAATGACTGGAACGAACTGCAAAAATCTCTGAAGCTGGAGACTCATATCTCCCTCACTAGCATTAAGCCCCAGCTGTCAAAGCAGCTCACAGATCACTGCACCTGTACATAGCCCATCTGTTAACAGCCCATCTGTTAACAGCCCATCTATCTACCTCATCCCCATACTGGTATTTATTTATTTATTTTGCTCCTTTGCACTCCAGTATCTCTACTTGCACATCCATCTTCTGCACATCTATCACTCCAGTTGATTGGTATATTGTAGTTACTTTGCCACTATGGCCTATTTATTGCCTTACCTCCCTTATCTTACCTCATTTGCACTCACTGTATATATAATTTTTTCTACTGTACTATTGACTGTATGTTTGTTTTACTCCATGTGTAACTCTGTGTCGTTGTATGTGTCGTACTGCTATGCTTTATCTTGGCCAGGTCGCAGTTGTAAATGAGAAATTGTTCTCAACTAGCCTACCTGGTTAAATAAAGGTGTTCTCAACTAGCCTACCTGGTTAAATAAAGGTGTTCTCAACTAGCCTACCTGGTTAAATAAATGTGAAACCTGGTTAAATTAAATAAATAAATAAATGAATGAATGCAGTAAAGTACAGAGAGATCCTTGATCTGCTCCAGAGCTCAGGACCTAAAACTGGGCCCAAGGTTCACCTTCCAACAGGGCAACAACCCTAAGCACACAACCAAGACAACGCAGGAATGGCTTCGGGACAAGTCTCTGAATGTCCTTGAGTGGCCCAGCCAGAGCCTAGACTTGAACCCATACGAACATCTCTGGAGAGACCTGAATGTTGCTGTGCAGCGACGCTCCCCATCCAACCTGACAGAGCTTGAGAGGATCTGCAGAGAAGAATGGGAGAAACTCCCCAAATACAGGTGTGCCAAGCTTGTAGCATCATACCCAAGAAGACTGGAGGCTGTAATCGCTGCCAAAGGTGCTTCATCAAAGTACTGAGGTAAAGGATCTTACTTCTAGCGCCAGATTACCCTGCATCACACACTCCTGCCCTCCATCACTCACACCTGCCCTCCATCACTCACACCTGCCCTCCATCACTCACACCTGCCCTCCATCACTCACCCCTGCCATCCATCATTCACACCTGCGCTCCCTCGTCACTCGCATCAGCGTTATTGGACTCACCTGGACTCACTCATCACCTGTTCATTTCCTCCACTATATGTGTCAGTTCCCTGCTCTGTTCACCTGGACTCACTCATCACCTGTTCATTTCCTCCACTATATGTGTCAGTTCCATGCTCTGTTCACCTGGACTCACTCATCACATGTTCATTTCCTCCACTATATGTGTCAGTTCCCTGCTCTGATCACCTGGACTCACTCATCACATGTTCATTTCCTCCACTATATGTGTCAGTTCCCTGCTCTGATCACCTGGACTCACTCATCACATGTTCATTTCCTCCACTATATGTGTCAGTTCCCTGCTCTGTTCACCTGGACTCACTCATCACATGCTCATTTCCTCCACTATATGTGTCAGTTCCCTGCTCTGTTCACCTGGACTCACTCATCACCTGTTCATTTCCTCCACTATATGTGTCAGTTCCCTGCTCTGTTCACCTGGACTCACTCATCACCTGTTCATTTCCTCCACTATATGTGTCAGTTCCCTGCTCTGTTCACCTGGACTCACTCATCACCTGTTCATTTCCTCCACTATATGTGTCAGTTCCCCTGCTCTGTTCACCTGGACTCACTCATCACCTGTTCATTTCCTCCACTATATGTGTCAGTTCCCTGGTCTGTTCACCTGGACTCACTCATCACCTGTTCATTTCCTCCACTATATGTGTCAGTTCCCTGGTCTGTTCACCTGGACTCACTCATCACCTGTTCATTTCCTCCACTATATGTGTCAGTTCCCTGCTCTGTTCACCTGGACTCACTCATCACCTGTTCATTTCCTCCACTATATGTGTCAGTTCCCCTGCTCTGTTCACCTGGACTCACTCATCACCTGTTCATTTCCTCCACTATATGTGTCAGTTCCCTGGTCTGTTCACCTGGACTCACTCATCACCTGTTCATTTCCTCCACTATATGTGTCAGTTCCCTGGTCTGTTCACCTGGACTCACTCATCACCTGTTCATTTCCTCCACTATATGTGTCAGTTCCCCTGGTCTGTTCACCTGGACTCACTCATCACCTGTTCATTTCCTCCACTATATGTGTCAGTTCCCTGCTCTGTTCACCTGGACTCACTCATCACCTGTTCATTTCCTCCACTATATGTGTCAGTTCCCTGCTCTGTTCACCTGGACTCACTCATCACCTGTTCATTTCCTCCACTATATGTGTCAGTTCCCCTGCTCTGTTCACCTGGACTCACTCATCACCTGTTCATTTCCTCCACTATATGTGTCAGTTCCCTGGTCTGTTCACCTGGACTCACTCATCACCTGTTCATTTCCTCCACTATATGTGTCAGTTCCCTGGTCTGTTCACCTGGACTCACTCATCACCTGTTCATTTCCTCCACTATATGTGTCAGTTCCCTGCTCTGTTCACCTGGACTCACTCATCACCTGTTCATTTCCTCCACTATATGTGTCAGTTCCCCTGCTCTGTTCACCTGGACTCACTCATCACCTGTTCATTTCCTCCACTATATGTGTCAGTTCCCTGGTCTGTTCACCTGGACTCACTCATCACCTGTTCATTTCCTCCACTATATGTGTCAGTTCCCTGGTCTGTTCACCTGGACTCACTCATCACCTGTTCATTTCCTCCACTATATGTGTCAGTTCCCCTGCTCTGTTCACCTGGACTCACTCATCACCTGTTCATTTCCTCCACTATATGTGTCAGTTCCCTGGTCTGTTCACCTGGACTCACTCATCACATGTTCATTTCCTCCACTATATGTGTCAGTTCCCTGGTCTGTTCACCTGGACTCACTCATCACCTGTTCATTTCCTCCACTATATTTGTCAGTTCCCTGCTCTGTTCACCTGGACTCACTCATCACCTGTTCATTTCCTCCACTATATGTGTCAGTTCCCCTGCTCTGTTCACCTGGACTCACTCATCACCTGTTCATTTCCTCCACTATATTTGTCAGTTCCCTGCTCTGTTCCCCTGAACTCACTCATCACCTGTTCATTTCCTCCACTATATTTGTCAGTTCCCTGCTCTGTTCACCTGGACTCACTCATCACCTGTTCATTTCCTCCACTATATTTGTCAGTTCCCTGCTCTGTTCCCCTGAACTCACTCATCACCTGTTCATTTCCTCCACTATATTTGTCAGTTCCCTGCTCTGTTCCCCTGAACTCACTCATCACCTGTTCATTTCCTCCACTATATTTGTCAGTTCCCTGCTCTGTTCCCCTGAACTCACTCATCACCTGTTCATTTCCTCCACTATATTTGTCAGTTCCCTGCTCTGTTCACCTGGACTCACTCATCACATGTTCATTTCCTCCACTATATTTGTCAGTTCCCTGCTCTGTTCCCCTGAACTCACTCATCACCTGTTCATTTCCTCCACTATATTTGTCAGTTCCCTGCTCTGTTCACCTGGACTCACTCATCACCTGTTCATTTCCTCCACTATATTTGTCAGTTCCCTGCTCTGTTCCCCTGAACTCACTCATCACCTGTTCATTTCCTCCACTATATTTGTCAGTTCCCTGCTCTGTTCACCTGGACTCACTCATCACCTGTTCATTTCCTCCACTATATGTGTCAGTTCCCTGCTCTGTTCCCCTGAACTCACTCATCACCTGTTCATTTCCTCCACTATATGTGTCAGTTCCCTGCTCAGTTCCCCTGAACTCACTCATCACCTGTTCATTTCCTCCACTATATTTGTCAGTTCCCTGCTCTGTTCCCCTGAACTCACTCATCACCTGTTCATTTCCTCCACTATATGTGTCAGTTCCCTGGTCTGTTCACCTGGACTCACTCATCACCTGTTCATTTCCTCCACTATATGTGTCAGTTCCCTGCTCTGTTCCCCTGGACTCACTCATCACCTGTTCATTTCCTCCACTATATGTGTCAGTTCCCTGCTCTGTTCCCCTGAACTCACTCATCACCTGTTCATTTCCTCCACTATATGTGTCAGTTCCCTGCTCTGTTCACCTGGACTCACTCATCACCTGTTCATTTCCTCCACTATATGTGTCAGTTCCCTGGTCTGTTCACCTGGACTCACTCATCACCTGTTCATTTCCTCCACTATATGTGTCAGTTCCCCTGCTCTGTTCACCTGGACTCACTCATCACCTGTTCATTTCCTCCACTATATGTGTCAGTTCCCTGGTCTGTTCACCTGGACTCACTCATCACCTGTTCATTTCCTCCACTATATTTGTCAGTTCCCTGCTCTGTTCACCTGGACTCACTCATCACATGTTCATTTCCTCCACTATATTTGTCAGTTCCCTGCTCTGTTCCCCTGAACTCACTCATCACCTGTTCATTTCCTCCACTATATTTGTCAGTTCCCTGCTCTGTTCACCTGGACTCACTCATCACCTGTTCATTTCCTCCACTATATGTGTCAGTTCCCTGCTCTGTTCCCCTGGACTCACTCATCACCTGTTCATTTCCTCCACTATATTTGTCAGTTCCCTGGTCTGTTCACCTGGACTCACTCATCACCTGTTCATTTCCTCCACTATATTTGTCAGTTCCCTGGTCTGTTCACCTGGACTCACTCATCACCTGTTCATTTCCTCCACTATATGTGTCAGTTCCCTGGTCTGTTCACCTGGACTCACTCATCACCTGTTCATTTCCTCCACTATATGTGTCAGTTCCCTGGTCTGTTCACCTGGACTCACTCATCACCTGTTCATTTCCTCCACTATATTTGTCAGTTCCCTGCTCTGTTCCCCTGGACTCACTCATCACCTGTTCATTTCCTCCACTATATGTGTCAGTTCCCTGGTCTGTTCACCTGGACTCACTCATCACCTGTTCATTTCCTCCACTATATGTGTCAGTTCCCTGCTCTGTTCACCTGGACTCACTCAGCACCTGTTCATTTCCTCCACTATATGTGTCAGTTCCCTGGTCTGTTCACCTGGACTCACTCATCACCTGTTCATTTCCTCCACTATATGTGTCAGTTCCCTGCTCTGTTCACCTGGACTCACTCATCACCTGTTCATTTCCTCCACTATATGTGTCAGTTCCCTGGTCTGTTCACCTGGACTCACTCATCACCTGTTCATTTCCTCCACTATATGTGTCAGTTCCCTGCTCTGTTCCCCTGAACTCACTCATCACCTGTTCATTTCCTCCACTATATGTGTCAGTTCCCTGCTCTGTTCCCCTGAACTCACTCATCACCTGTTCATTTCCTCCACTATATTTGTCAGTTCCCTGCTCTGTTCCCCTGAACTCACTCATCACCTGTTCATTTCCTCCACTATATTTGTCAGTTCCCTGCTCTGTTCCCCTGAACTCACTCATCACCTGTTCATTTCCTCCACTATATTTGTCAGTTCCCTGCTCTGTTCACCTGGACTCACTCATCACATGTTCATTTCCTCCACTATATTTGTCAGTTCCCTGCTCTGTTCCCCTGAACTCACTCATCACCTGTTCATTTCCTCCACTATATTTGTCAGTTCCCTGCTCTGTTCACCTGGACTCACTCATCACCTGTTCATTTCCTCCACTATATTTGTCAGTTCCCTGCTCTGTTCCCCTGAACTCACTCATCACCTGTTCATTTCCTCCACTATATTTGTCAGTTCCCTGCTCTGTTCACCTGGACTCACTCATCACCTGTTCATTTCCTCCACTATATGTGTCAGTTCCCTGCTCTGTTCCCCTGAACTCACTCATCACCTGTTCATTTCCTCCACTATATGTGTCAGTTCCCTGCTCTGTTCCCCTGAACTCACTCATCACCTGTTCATTTCCTCCACTATATTTGTCAGTTCCCTGCTCTGTTCCCCTGAACTCACTCATCACCTGTTCATTTCCTCCACTATATGTGTCAGTTCCCTGGTCTGTTCACCTGGACTCACTCATCACCTGTTCATTTCCTCCACTATATGTGTCAGTTCCCTGCTCTGTTCCCCTGGACTCACTCATCACCTGTTCATTTCCTCCACTATATGTGTCAGTTCCCTGCTCTGTTCCCCTGAACTCACTCATCACCTGTTCATTTCCTCCACTATATGTGTCAGTTCCCTGCTCTGTTCACCTGGACTCACTCATCACCTGTTCATTTCCTCCACTATATGTGTCAGTTCCCTGGTCTGTTCACCTGGACTCACTCATCACCTGTTCATTTCCTCCACTATATGTGTCAGTTCCCCTGCTCTGTTCACCTGGACTCACTCATCACCTGTTCATTTCCTCCACTATATGTGTCAGTTCCCTGCTCTGTTCACCTGGACTCACTCATCACCTGTTCATTTCCTCCACTATATGTGTCAGTTCCCTGCTCTGTTCCCCTGGACTCACTCATCACCTGTTCATTTCCTCCACTATATTTGTCAGTTCCCTGCTCTGTTCACCTGGACTCACTCATCACCTGTTCATTTCCTCCACTATATGTGTCAGTTCCCTGCTCTGTTCCCCTGGACTCACTCATCACCTGTTCATTTCCTCCACTATATGTGTCAGTTCCCTGCTCTGTTCTCCTGAACTCACTCATCACCTGTTCATTTCCTCCACTATATTTGTCAGTTCCCTGCTCTGTTCACCTGGACTCACTCATCACCTGTTCATTTCCTCCACTATATGTGTCAGTTCCCTGCTCTGTTCCCCTGGACTCACTCATCACCTGTTCATTTCCTCCACTATATTTGTCAGTTCCCTGGTCTGTTCACCTGGACTCACTCATCACATGTTCATTTCCTCCACTATATGTGTCAGTTCCCTGGTCTGTTCACCTGGACTCACTCATCACCTGTTCATTTCCTCCACTATATGTGTCAGTTCCCTGCTCTGTTCACCTGGACTCACTCATCACCTGTTCATTTCCTCCACTATATGTGTCAGTTCCCTGCTCTGTTCCCCTGGACTCACTCATCACCTGTTCATTTCCTCCACTATATTTGTCAGTTCCCTGGTCTGTTCACCTGGACTCACTCATCACCTGTTCATTTCCTCCACTATATTTGTCAGTTCCCTGGTCTGTTCACCTGGACTCACTCATCACCTGTTCATTTCCTCCACTATATGTGTCAGTTCCCTGCTCTGTTCACCTGGACTCACTCATCACCTGTTCATTTCCTCCACTATATGTGTCAGTTCCCTGGTCTGTTCACCTGGACTCACTCATCACCTGTTCATTTCCTCCACTATATTTGTCAGTTCCCTGCTCTGTTCCCCTGGACTCACTCATCACCTGTTCATTTCCTCCACTATATGTGTCAGTTCCCTGGTCTGTTCACCTGGACTCACTCATCACCTGTTCATTTCCTCCACTATATGTGTCAGTTCCCTGCTCTGTTCACCTGGACTCACTCATCACCTGTTCATTTCCTCCACTATATGTGTCAGTTCCCTGGTCTGTTCACCTGGACTCACTCATCACCTGTTCATTTCCTCCACTATATGTGTCAGTTCCCTGCTCTGTTCCCCTGAACTCACTCATCACCTGTTCATTTCCTCCACTATATGTGTCAGTTCCCTGCTCTGTTCCCCTGAACTCACTCATCACCTGTTCATTTCCTCCACTATATTTGTCAGTTCCCTGCTCTGTTCCCCTGAACTCACTCATCACCTGTTCATTTCCTCCACTATATTTGTCAGTTCCCTGCTCTGTTCACCTGAACTCACTCATCACCTGTTCATTTCCTCCACTATATTTGTCAGTTCCCTGCTCTGTTCACCTGGACTCACTCATCACCTGTTCATTTCCTCCACTATATTTGTCAGTTCCCTGCTCTGTTCACCTGGACTCACTCATCACCTGTTCATTTCCTCCACTATATTTGTCAGTTCCCTGGTCTGTTCACCTGGACTCACTCATCACCTGTTCATTTCCTCCACTATATGTGTCAGTTCCCTGGTCTGTTCACCTGGACTCACTCATCACCTGTTCATTTCCTCCACTATATTTGTCAGTTCCCTGGTCTGTTCACCTGGACTCACTCATCACCTGTTCATTTCCTCCACTATATTTGTCAGTTCCCTGCTCTGTTCCCCTGGACTCACTCATCACCTGTTCATTTCCTCCACTATATTTGTCAGTTCCCTGCTCTGTTCCCCTGGACTCACTCATCACCTGTTCATTTCCTCCACTATATTTGTCAGTTCCCTGGTCTGTTCCCCTGAACTCACTCATCACCTGTTCATTTCCTCCACTATATGTGTCAGTTCCCTGGTCTGTTCACCTGGACTCACTCATCACCTGTTCATTTCCTCCACTATATTTGTCAGTTCCCTGGTCTGTTCACCTGGACTCACTCATCACCTGTTCATTTCCTCCACTATATTTGTCAGTTCCCTGCTCTGTTCCCCTGGACTCACTCATCACCTGTTCATTTCCTCCACTATATTTGTCAGTTCCCTGCTCTGTTCCCCTGGACTCACTCATCACCTGTTCATTTCCTCCACTATATTTGTCAGTTCCCTGGTCTGTTCACCTGGACTCACTCATCACCTGTTCATTTCCTCCACTATATTTGTCAGTTCCCTGCTCTGATCACCTGGACTCACTCATCACCTGTTCATTTCCTCCACTATATGTGTCAGTTCCCTGGTCTGTTCACCTGGACTCACTCATCACCTGTTCATTTCCTCCACTATATGTGTCAGTTCCCTGCTCTGTTCACCTGGACTCACTCATCACCTGTTCATTTCCTCCACTATATTTGTCAGTTCCCTGCTCTGATCACCTGGACTCACTCATCACCTGTTCATTTCCTCCACTATATGTGTCAGTTCCCTGGTCTGTTCACCTGGACTCACTCATCACCTGTTCATTTCCTCCACTATATGTGTCAGTTCCCTGCTCTGTTCACCTGGACTCACTCATCACCTGTTCATTTCCTCCACTATATGTGTCAGTTCCCTGGTCTGTTCACCTGGACTCACTCATCACCTGTTCATTTCCTCCACTATATGTGTCAGTTCCCTGCTCTGATCACCTGGACTCACTCATCACCTGTTCATTTCCTCCACTATATGTGTCAGTTCCCTGCTCTGTTCCCCTGAACTCACTCATCACCTGTTCATTTCCTCCACTATATGTGTCAGTTCCCTGGTCTGTTCACCTGGACTCACTCATCACCTGTTCATTTCCTCCACTATATGTGTCAGTTCCCTGCTCTGTTCACCTGGACTCACTCAGCACCTGTTCATTTCCTCCACTATATGTGTCAGTTCCCTGGTCTGTTCACCTGGACTCACTCATCACCTGTTCATTTCCTCCACTATATGTGTCAGTTCCCTGCTCTGTTCACCTGGACTCACTCATCACCTGTTCATTTCCTCCACTATATGTGTCAGTTCCCTGGTCTGTTCACCTGGACTCACTCATCACCTGTTCATTTCCTCCACTATATGTGTCAGTTCCCTGCTCTGTTCCCCTGAACTCACTCATCACCTGTTCATTTCCTCCACTATATGTGTCAGTTCCCTGCTCTGTTCCCCTGAACTCACTCATCACCTGTTCATTTCCTCCACTATATTTGTCAGTTCCCTGCTCTGTTCCCCTGAACTCACTCATCACCTGTTCATTTCCTCCACTATATTTGTCAGTTCCCTGCTCTGTTCCCCTGAACTCACTCATCACCTGTTCATTTCCTCCACTATATTTGTCAGTTCCCTGCTCTGTTCACCTGGACTCACTCATCACATGTTCATTTCCTCCACTATATTTGTCAGTTCCCTGCTCTGTTCCCCTGAACTCACTCATCACCTGTTCATTTCCTCCACTATATTTGTCAGTTCCCTGCTCTGTTCACCTGGACTCACTCATCACCTGTTCATTTCCTCCACTATATTTGTCAGTTCCCTGCTCTGTTCCCCTGAACTCACTCATCACCTGTTCATTTCCTCCACTATATTTGTCAGTTCCCTGCTCTGTTCACCTGGACTCACTCATCACCTGTTCATTTCCTCCACTATATGTGTCAGTTCCCTGCTCTGTTCCCCTGAACTCACTCATCACCTGTTCATTTCCTCCACTATATGTGTCAGTTCCCTGCTCTGTTCCCCTGAACTCACTCATCACCTGTTCATTTCCTCCACTATATTTGTCAGTTCCCTGCTCTGTTCCCCTGAACTCACTCATCACCTGTTCATTTCCTCCACTATATGTGTCAGTTCCCTGGTCTGTTCACCTGGACTCACTCATCACCTGTTCATTTCCTCCACTATATGTGTCAGTTCCCTGCTCTGTTCCCCTGGACTCACTCATCACCTGTTCATTTCCTCCACTATATGTGTCAGTTCCCTGCTCTGTTCCCCTGAACTCACTCATCACCTGTTCATTTCCTCCACTATATGTGTCAGTTCCCTGCTCTGTTCACCTGGACTCACTCATCACCTGTTCATTTCCTCCACTATATGTGTCAGTTCCCTGGTCTGTTCACCTGGACTCACTCATCACCTGTTCATTTCCTCCACTATATGTGTCAGTTCCCCTGCTCTGTTCACCTGGACTCACTCATCACCTGTTCATTTCCTCCACTATATGTGTCAGTTCCCTGCTCTGTTCACCTGGACTCACTCATCACCTGTTCATTTCCTCCACTATATGTGTCAGTTCCCTGCTCTGTTCCCCTGGACTCACTCATCACCTGTTCATTTCCTCCACTATATTTGTCAGTTCCCTGCTCTGTTCACCTGGACTCACTCATCACCTGTTCATTTCCTCCACTATATGTGTCAGTTCCCTGCTCTGTTCCCCTGGACTCACTCATCACCTGTTCATTTCCTCCACTATATGTGTCAGTTCCCTGCTCTGTTCTCCTGAACTCACTCATCACCTGTTCATTTCCTCCACTATATTTGTCAGTTCCCTGCTCTGTTCACCTGGACTCACTCATCACCTGTTCATTTCCTCCACTATATGTGTCAGTTCCCTGCTCTGTTCCCCTGGACTCACTCATCACCTGTTCATTTCCTCCACTATATTTGTCAGTTCCCTGGTCTGTTCACCTGGACTCACTCATCACATGTTCATTTCCTCCACTATATGTGTCAGTTCCCTGGTCTGTTCACCTGGACTCACTCATCACCTGTTCATTTCCTCCACTATATGTGTCAGTTCCCTGCTCTGTTCACCTGGACTCACTCATCACCTGTTCATTTCCTCCACTATATGTGTCAGTTCCCTGCTCTGTTCCCCTGGACTCACTCATCACCTGTTCATTTCCTCCACTATATTTGTCAGTTCCCTGGTCTGTTCACCTGGACTCACTCATCACCTGTTCATTTCCTCCACTATATTTGTCAGTTCCCTGGTCTGTTCACCTGGACTCACTCATCACCTGTTCATTTCCTCCACTATATGTGTCAGTTCCCTGCTCTGTTCACCTGGACTCACTCATCACCTGTTCATTTCCTCCACTATATGTGTCAGTTCCCTGGTCTGTTCACCTGGACTCACTCATCACCTGTTCATTTCCTCCACTATATTTGTCAGTTCCCTGCTCTGTTCCCCTGGACTCACTCATCACCTGTTCATTTCCTCCACTATATGTGTCAGTTCCCTGGTCTGTTCACCTGGACTCACTCATCACCTGTTCATTTCCTCCACTATATGTGTCAGTTCCCTGCTCTGTTCACCTGGACTCACTCATCACCTGTTCATTTCCTCCACTATATGTGTCAGTTCCCTGGTCTGTTCACCTGGACTCACTCATCACCTGTTCATTTCCTCCACTATATGTGTCAGTTCCCTGCTCTGTTCCCCTGAACTCACTCATCACCTGTTCATTTCCTCCACTATATGTGTCAGTTCCCTGCTCTGTTCCCCTGAACTCACTCATCACCTGTTCATTTCCTCCACTATATTTGTCAGTTCCCTGCTCTGTTCCCCTGAACTCACTCATCACCTGTTCATTTCCTCCACTATATTTGTCAGTTCCCTGCTCTGTTCACCTGAACTCACTCATCACCTGTTCATTTCCTCCACTATATTTGTCAGTTCCCTGCTCTGTTCACCTGGACTCACTCATCACCTGTTCATTTCCTCCACTATATTTGTCAGTTCCCTGCTCTGTTCACCTGGACTCACTCATCACCTGTTCATTTCCTCCACTATATTTGTCAGTTCCCTGGTCTGTTCACCTGGACTCACTCATCACCTGTTCATTTCCTCCACTATATGTGTCAGTTCCCTGGTCTGTTCACCTGGACTCACTCATCACCTGTTCATTTCCTCCACTATATTTGTCAGTTCCCTGGTCTGTTCACCTGGACTCACTCATCACCTGTTCATTTCCTCCACTATATTTGTCAGTTCCCTGCTCTGTTCCCCTGGACTCACTCATCACCTGTTCATTTCCTCCACTATATTTGTCAGTTCCCTGCTCTGTTCCCCTGGACTCACTCATCACCTGTTCATTTCCTCCACTATATTTGTCAGTTCCCTGGTCTGTTCCCCTGAACTCACTCATCACCTGTTCATTTCCTCCACTATATGTGTCAGTTCCCTGGTCTGTTCACCTGGACTCACTCATCACCTGTTCATTTCCTCCACTATATTTGTCAGTTCCCTGGTCTGTTCACCTGGACTCACTCATCACCTGTTCATTTCCTCCACTATATTTGTCAGTTCCCTGCTCTGTTCCCCTGGACTCACTCATCACCTGTTCATTTCCTCCACTATATTTGTCAGTTCCCTGCTCTGTTCCCCTGGACTCACTCATCACCTGTTCATTTCCTCCACTATATTTGTCAGTTCCCTGGTCTGTTCACCTGGACTCACTCATCACCTGTTCATTTCCTCCACTATATTTGTCAGTTCCCTGCTCTGATCACCTGGACTCACTCATCACCTGTTCATTTCCTCCACTATATGTGTCAGTTCCCTGGTCTGTTCACCTGGACTCACTCATCACCTGTTCATTTCCTCCACTATATGTGTCAGTTCCCTGCTCTGTTCACCTGGACTCACTCATCACCTGTTCATTTCCTCCACTATATTTGTCAGTTCCCTGCTCTGATCACCTGGACTCACTCATCACCTGTTCATTTCCTCCACTATATGTGTCAGTTCCCTGGTCTGTTCACCTGGACTCACTCATCACCTGTTCATTTCCTCCACTATATGTGTCAGTTCCCTGCTCTGTTCACCTGGACTCACTCATCACCTGTTCATTTCCTCCACTATATGTGTCAGTTCCCTGGTCTGTTCACCTGGACTCACTCATCACCTGTTCATTTCCTCCACTATATGTGTCAGTTCCCTGCTCTGATCACCTGGACTCACTCATCACCTGTTCATTTCCTCCACTATATGTGTCAGTTCCCTGCTCTGTTCCCCTGAACTCACTCATCACCTGTTCATTTCCTCCACTATATGTGTCAGTTCCCTGCTCTGTTCACCTGGACTCACTCATCACCTGTTCATTTCCTCCACTATATGTGTCAGTTCCCTGCTCTGTTCCCCTGAACTCACTCATCACCTGTTCATTTCCTCCACTATATGTGTCAGTTCCCTGGTCTGTTCACCTGGACTCACTCATCACCTGTTCATTTCCTCCACTATATGTGTCAGTTCCCTGCTCTGATCACCTGGACTCACTCATCACCTGTTCATTTCCTCCACTATATGTGTCAGTTCCCTGCTCTGTTCCCCTGAACTCACTCATCACCTGTTCATTTCCTCCACTATATGTGTCAGTTCCCTGGTCTGTTCCCCTGGACTCACTCATCACCTGTTCATTTCCTCCACTATATGTGTCAGTTCCCTGCTCTGTTCACCTGGACTCACTCATCACCTGTTCATTTCCTCCACTATATGTGTCAGTTCCCTGCTCTGTTCACCTGGACTCACTCATCACCTGTTCATTTCCTCCACTATATGTGTCAGTTCCCTGCTCTGTTCACCTGGACTCACTCATCACCTGTTCATTTCCTCCACTATATGTGTCAGTTCCCTGGTCTGTTCACCTGGACTCACTCATCACCTGTTCATTTCCTCCACTATATGTGTCAGTTCCCTGCTCTGTTCACCTGGACTCACTCATCACCTGTTCATTTCCTCCACTATATGTGTCAGTTCCCTGCTCTGTTCCCCTGGACTCACTCATCACCTGTTCATTTCCTCCACTATATGTGTCAGTTCCCTGCTCTGTTCTCCTGAACTCACTCATCACCTGTTCATTTCCTCCACTATATTTGTCAGTTCCCTGCTCTGTTCACCTGGACTCACTCATCACCTGTTCATTTCCTCCACTATATGTGTCAGTTCCCTGCTCTGTTCCCCTGGACTCACTCATCACCTGTTCATTTCCTCCACTATATTTGTCAGTTCCCTGGTCTGTTCACCTGGACTCACTCATCACCTGTTCATTTCCTCCACTATATGTGTCAGTTCCCTGGTCTGTTCACCTGGACTCACTCATCACCTGTTCATTTCCTCCACTATATGTGTCAGTTCCCTGCTCTGTTCACCTGGACTCACTCATCACCTGTTCATTTCCTCCACTATATGTGTCAGTTCCCTGCTCTGTTCCCCTGGACTCACTCATCACCTGTTCATTTCCTCCACTATATTTGTCAGTTCCCTGGTCTGTTCACCTGGACTCACTCATCACCTGTTCATTTCCTCCACTATATTTGTCAGTTCCCTGGTCTGTTCACCTGGACTCACTCATCACCTGTTCATTTCCTCCACTATATGTGTCAGTTCCCTGCTCTGTTCACCTGGACTCACTCATCACCTGTTCATTTCCTCCACTATATGTGTCAGTTCCCTGGTCTGTTCACCTGGACTCACTCATCACCTGTTCATTTCCTCCACTATATTTGTCAGTTCCCTGCTCTGTTCCCCTGGACTCACTCATCACCTGTTCATTTCCTCCACTATATGTGTCAGTTCCCTGGTCTGTTCACCTGGACTCACTCATCACCTGTTCATTTCCTCCACTATATGTGTCAGTTCCCTGCTCTGTTCACCTGGACTCACTCATCACCTGTTCATTTCCTCCACTATATGTGTCAGTTCCCTGGTCTGTTCACCTGGACTCACTCATCACCTGTTCATTTCCTCCACTATATGTGTCAGTTCCCTGCTCTGTTCCCCTGAACTCACTCATCACCTGTTCATTTCCTCCACTATATGTGTCAGTTCCCTGCTCTGTTCCCCTGAACTCACTCATCACCTGTTCATTTCCTCCACTATATTTGTCAGTTCCCTGCTCTGTTCCCCTGAACTCACTCATCACCTGTTCATTTCCTCCACTATATTTGTCAGTTCCCTGCTCTGTTCACCTGAACTCACTCATCACCTGTTCATTTCCTCCACTATATTTGTCAGTTCCCTGCTCTGTTCACCTGGACTCACTCATCACCTGTTCATTTCCTCCACTATATTTGTCAGTTCCCTGCTCTGTTCACCTGGACTCACTCATCACCTGTTCATTTCCTCCACTATATGTGTCAGTTCCCTGGTCTGTTCACCTGGACTCACTCATCACCTGTTCATTTCCTCCACTATATTTGTCAGTTCCCTGGTCTGTTCACCTGGACTCACTCATCACCTGTTCATTTCCTCCACTATATTTGTCAGTTCCCTGCTCTGTTCCCCTGGACTCACTCATCACCTGTTCATTTCCTCCACTATATTTGTCAGTTCCCTGCTCTGTTCCCCTGGACTCACTCATCACCTGTTCATTTCCTCCACTATATTTGTCAGTTCCCTGGTCTGTTCCCCTGAACTCACTCATCACCTGTTCATTTCCTCCACTATATGTGTCAGTTCCCTGGTCTGTTCACCTGGACTCACTCATCACCTGTTCATTTCCTCCACTATATTTGTCAGTTCCCTGGTCTGTTCACCTGGACTCACTCATCACCTGTTCATTTCCTCCACTATATTTGTCAGTTCCCTGCTCTGTTCCCCTGGACTCACTCATCACCTGTTCATTTCCTCCACTATATTTGTCAGTTCCCTGCTCTGTTCCCCTGGACTCACTCATCACCTGTTCATTTCCTCCACTATATTTGTCAGTTCCCTGGTCTGTTCACCTGGACTCACTCATCACCTGTTCATTTCCTCCACTATATTTGTCAGTTCCCTGCTCTGATCACCTGGACTCACTCATCACCTGTTCATTTCCTCCACTATATGTGTCAGTTCCCTGGTCTGTTCACCTGGACTCACTCATCACCTGTTCATTTCCTCCACTATATGTGTCAGTTCCCTGCTCTGTTCACCTGGACTCACTCATCACCTGTTCATTTCCTCCACTATATTTGTCAGTTCCCTGCTCTGATCACCTGGACTCACTCATCACCTGTTCATTTCCTCCACTATATGTGTCAGTTCCCTGGTCTGTTCACCTGGACTCACTCATCACCTGTTCATTTCCTCCACTATATGTGTCAGTTCCCTGCTCTGATCACCTGGACTCACTCATCACCTGTTCATTTCCTCCACTATATGTGTCAGTTCCCTGCTCTGTTCCCCTGAACTCACTCATCACCTGTTCATTTCCTCCACTATATGTGTCAGTTCCCTGCTCTGTTCACCTGGACTCACTCATCACCTGTTCATTTCCTCCACTATATGTGTCAGTTCCCTGCTCTGTTCCCCTGAACTCACTCATCACCTGTTCATTTCCTCCACTATATGTGTCAGTTCCCTGGTCTGTTCACCTGGACTCACTCATCACCTGTTCATTTCCTCCACTATATGTGTCAGTTCCCTGCTCTGATCACCTGGACTCACTCATCACCTGTTCATTTCCTCCACTATATGTGTCAGTTCCCTGCTCTGTTCCCCTGAACTCACTCATCACCTGTTCATTTCCTCCACTATATGTGTCAGTTCCCTGGTCTGTTCCCCTGGACTCACTCATCACCTGTTCATTTCCTCCACTATATGTGTCAGTTCCCTGCTCTGTTCACCTGGACTCACTCATCACCTGTTCATTTCCTCCACTATATGTGTCAGTTCCCTGCTCTGTTCACCTGGACTCACTCATCACCTGTTCATTTCCTCCACTATATTTGTCAGTTCCCTGCTCTGTTCACCTGGACTCACTCATCACCTGTTCATTTCCTCCACTATATTTGTCAGTTCCCTGCTCTGTTCACCTGGACTCACTCATCACCTGTTCATTTCCTCCACTATATGTGTCAGTTCCCTGCTCTGTTCACCTGGACTCACTCATCACCTGTTCATTTCCTCCACTATATGTGTCAGTTCCCTGCTCTGTTCACCTGGACTCACTCATCACCTGTTCATTTCCTCCACTATATGTGTCAGTTCCCTGGTCTGTTCACCTGGACTCACTCATCACCTGTTCATTTCCTCCACTATATGTGTCAGTTCCCTGCTCTGTTCCCCTGAACTCACTCATCACCTGTTCATTTCCTCCACTATATGTGTCAGTTCCCTGCTCTGTTCCCCTGGACTCACTCATCACCTGTTCATTTCCTCCACTATATGTGTCAGTTCCCTGCTCTGTTCCCCTGAACTCACTCATCACCTGTTCATTTCCTCCACTATATGTGTCAGTTCCCTGCTCTGTTCCCCTGGACTCACTCATCACCTGTTCATTTCCTCCACTATATGTGTCAGTTCCCTGCTCTGTTCCCCTGGACTCACTCATCACCTGTTCATTTCCTCCACTATATGTGTCAGTTCCCTGCTCTGTTCACCTGGACTCACTCATCACCTGTTTATTTCCTCCACTATATGTGTCAGTTCCCTGGTCTGTTCACCTGGACTCACTCATCACCTGTTCATTTCCTCCACTATATGTGTCAGTTCCCTGCTCTGTTCACCTGGACTCACTCATCACCTGTTCATTTCCTCCACTATATGTGTCAGTTCCCTGCTCTGTTCCCCTGGACTCACTCATCACCTGTTCATTTCCTCCACTATATGTGTCAGTTCCCTGCTCTGTTCCCCTGAACTCACTCATCACCTGTTCATTTCCTCCACTATATGTGTCAGTTCCCTGCTCTGTTCCCCTGGACTCACTCATCACCTGTTCATTTCCTCCACTATATGTGTCAGTTCCCTGCTCTGTTCCCCTGGACTCACTCATCACCTGTTCATTTCCTCCACTATATGTGTCAGTTCCCTGCTCTGTTCACCTGGACTCACTCATCACCTGTTCATTTCCTCCACTATATGTGTCAGTTCCCTGGTCTGTTCACCTGGACTCACTCATCACCTGTTCATTTCCTCCACTATATGTGTCAGTTCCCTGCTCTGTTCACCTGGACTCACTCATCACCTGTTCATTTCCTCCACTATATGTGTCAGTTCCCTGCTCTGTTCCCCTGGACTCACTCATCACCTGTTCATTTCCTCCACTATATTTGTCAGTTCCCTGCTCTGTTCACCTGGACTCACTCATCACCTGTTCATTTCCTCCACTATATGTGTCAGTTCCCTGGTCTGTTCACCTGGACTCACTCATCACCTGTTCATTTCCTCCACTATATGTGTCAGTTCCCTGGTCTGTTCACCTGGACTCACTCATCACCTGTTCATTTCCTCCACTATATTTGTCAGTTCCCTGCTCTGTTCCCCTGGACTCACTCATCACCTGTTCATTTCCTCCACTATATGTGTCAGTTCCCTGGTCTGTTCACCTGGACTCACTCATCACCTGTTCATTTCCTCCACTATATGTGTCAGTTCCCTGCTCTGTTCACCTGGACTCACTCATCACCTGTTCATTTCCTCCACTATATGTGTCAGTTCCCTGGTCTGTTCCCCTGGACTCACTCATCACCTGTTCATTTCCTCCACTATATGTGTCAGTTCCCTGCTCTGTTCCCCTGGACTCACTCATCACCTGTTCATTTCCTCCACTATATGTGTCAGTTCCCTGGTCTGTTCACCTGGACTCACTCATCACCTGTTCATTTCCTCCACTATATGTGTCAGTTCCCTGGTCTGTTCACCTGGACTCACTCATCACCTGTTCATTTCCTCCACTATATGTGTCAGTTCCCTGCTCTGTTCCCCTGAACTCACTCATCACCTGTTCATTTCCTCCACTATATGTGTCAGTTCCCTGGTCTGTTCCCCTGGACTCACTCATCACCTGTTCATTTCCTCCACTATATGTGTCAGTTCCCTGCTCTGTTCCCCTGAACTCACTCATCACCTGTTCATTTCCTCCACTATATGTGTCAGTTCCCTGCTCTGTTCACCTGGACTCACTCATCACCTGTTCATTTCCTCCACTATATGTGTCAGTTCCCTGCTCTGTTCACCTGGACTCACTCATCACCTGTTCATTTCCTCCACTATATGTGTCAGTTCCCCTGGTCTGTTCACCTGGACTCACTCATCACCTGTTCATTTCCTCCACTATATGTGTCAGTTCCCTGCTCTGTTCCCCTGGACTCACTCATCACCTGTTCATTTCCTCCACTATATGTGTCAGTTCCCTGCTCTGTTCCCCTGGACTCACTCATCACCTGTTCATTTCCTCCACTATATGTGTCAGTTCCCTGCTCTGTTCCCCTGAACTCACTCATCACCTGTTCATTTCCTCCACTATATGTGTCAGTTCCCTGCTCTGTTCCCCTGAACTCACTCATCACCTGTTCATTTCCTCCACTATATTTGTCAGTTCCCCTGCTCTGTTCCCCTGAACTCACTCATCACCTGTTCATTTCCTCCACTATATGTGTCAGTTCCCTGCTCTGTTCACCTGGACTCACTCATCACCTGTTCATTTCCTCCACTATATGTGTCAGTTCCCCTGCTCTGTTCACCTGGACTCACTCATCACCTGTTCTCTTCCTCCACTATATGTGTCAGTTCCCCTGCTCTGTTCACCTGGACTCACTCATCACCTGTTCATTTCCTCCACTATATGTGTCAGTTCCCTGGTCTGTTCCCCTGAACTCACTCATCACCTGTTCATTTCCTCCACTATATGTGTCAGTTCCCTGCTCTGTTCACCTGGACTCACTCATCACCTGTTCATTTCCTCCACTATATGTGTCAGTTCCCTGGTCTGTTCCCCTGAACTCACTCATCACCTGTTCATTTCCTCCACTATATGTGTCAGTTCCCTGCTCTGTTCACCTGAACTCACTCATCACCTGTTCATTTCCTCCACTATATGTGTCAGTTCCCTGCTCTGTTCACCTGAACTCACTCATCACCTGTTCATTTCCTCCACTATATGTGTCAGTTCCCTGCTCTGTTCACCTGAACTCACTCATCACCTGTTCATTTCCTCCACTATATGTGTCAGTTCCCTGGTCTGTTCACCTGAACTCACTCATCACCTGTTCATTTCCTCCACTATATGTGTCAGTTCCCTGGTCTGTTCACCTGAACTCACTCATCACCTGTTCATTTCCTCCACTATATGTGTCAGTTCCCTGGTCTGTTCCCCTGAACTCACTCATCACCTGTTCATTTCCTCCACTATATGTGTCAGTTCCCTGCTCTGTTCACCTGAACTCACTCATCACCTGTTCATTTCCTCCACTATATGTGTCAGTTCCCTGGTCTGTTCACCTGGACTCACTCATCACCTGTTCATTTCCTCCACTATATGTGTCAGTTCCCTGGTCTGTTCACCTGGACTCACTCATCACCTGTTCATTTCCTCCACTATATGTGTCAGTTCCCTGCTCTGATCACCTGGACTCACTCATCACCTGTTCATTTCCTCCACTATATGTGTCAGTTCCCTGCTCTGTTCACCTGGACTCACTCATCACCTGTTCATTTCCTCCACTATATGTGTCAGTTCCCTGGTCTGTTCACCTGGACTCACTCATCACCTGTTCATTTCCTCCACTATATGTGTCAGTTCCCTGCTCTGTTCCCCTGGACTCACTCATCACCTGTTCATTTCCTCCACTATATGTTTCAGTTCCCTGGTCTGTTCACCTGGACTCACTCATCACCTGTTCATTTCCTCCACTATATTTGTCAGTTCCCCTGCTCTGTTCACCTGGACTCACTCATCACCTGTTCATTTCCTCCACTATATTTGTCAGTTCCCTGGTCTGTTCACCTGGACTCACTCATCACCTGTTCATTTCCTCCACTATATTTGTCAGTTCCCTGCTCTGTTCACCTGGACTCACTCATCACCTGTTCATTTCCTCCACTATATTTGTCAGTTCCCTGCTCTGTTCACCTGGACTCACTCATCACCTGTTCATTTCCTCCACTATATGTGTCAGTTCCCTGCTCTGTTCCCCTGGACTCACTCATCACCTGTTCATTTCCTCCACTATATGTGTCAGTTCCCTGCTCTGTTCACCTGGACTCACTCATCACCTGTTCATTTCCTCCACTATATGTGTCAGTTCCCTGCTCTGTTCACCTGGACTCACTCATCACCTGTTCATTTCCTCCACTATATGTGTCAGTTCCCTGCTCTGTTCCCCTGAACTCACTCATCACCTGTTCATTTCCTCCACTATATGTGTCAGTTCCCTGGTCTGTTCACCTGGACTCACTCATCACCTGTTCATTTCCTCCACTATATTTGTCAGTTCCCTGCTCTGTTCCCCTGAACTCACTCATCACCTGTTCATTTCCTCCACTATATGTGTCAGTTCCCTGCTCTGTTCACCTGGACTCACTCATCACCTGTTCATTTCCTCCACTATATGTGTCAGTTCCCTGGTCTGTTCACCTGGACTCACTCATCACCTGTTCATTTCCTCCACTATATGTGTCAGTTCCCTGGTCTGTTCACCTGGACTCACTCATCACCTGTTCATTTCCTCCACTATATGTGTCAGTTCCCTGCTCTGTTCCCCTGGACTCACTCATCACCTGTTCATTTCCTCCACTATATGTGTCAGTTCCCTGGTCTGTTCACCTGGACTCACTCATCACCTGTTCATTTCCTCCACTATATGTGTCAGTTCCCTGGTCTGTTCACCTGGACTCACTCATCACCTGTTCATTTCCTCCACTATATGTGTCAGTTCCCTGCTCTGTTCACCTGGACTCACTCATCACCTGTTCATTTCCTCCACTATATGTGTCAGTTCCCTGCTCTGTTCACCTGGACTCACTCATCACCTGTTCATTTCCTCCACTATATGTGTCAGTTCCCTGGTCTGTTCACCTGGACTCACTCATCACCTGTTCATTTCCTCCACTATATGTGTCAGTTCCCTGCTCTGTTCACCTGGACTCACTCATCACCTGTTCATTTCCTCCACTATATGTGTCAGTTCCCTGGTCTGTTCACCTGGACTCACTCATCACCTGTTCATTTCCTCCACTATATGTGTCAGTTCCCTGCTCTGTTCACCTGGACTCACTCATCACCTGTTCATTTCCTCCACTATATGTGTCAGTTCCCTGCTCTGTTCACCTGGACTCACTCATCACCTGTTCATTTCCTCCACTATATGTGTCAGTTCCCTGCTCTGTTCACCTGGACTCACTCATCACCTGTTCATTTCCTCCACTATATGTGTCAGTTCCCTGGTCTGTTCACCTGGACTCACTCATCACCTGTTCATTTCCTCCACTATATGTGTCAGTTCCCTGGTCTGTTCCCCTGAACTCACTCATCACCTGTTCATTTCCTCCACTATATGTGTCAGTTCCCTGGTCTGTTCACCTGGACTCACTCATCACCTGTTCATTTCCTCCACTATATGTGTCAGTTCCCTGGTCTGTTCACCTGGACTCACTCATCACCTGTTCATTTCCTCCACTATATGTGTCAGTTCCCTGCTCTGTTCACCTGGACTCACTCATCACCTGTTCATTTCCTCCACTATATGTGTCAGTTCCCTGGTCTGTTCACCTGGACTCACTCATCACCTGTTCATTTCCTCCACTATATGTGTCAGTTCCCTGCTCTGTTCACCTGGACTCACTCATCACCTGTTCATTTCCTCCACTATATGTGTCAGTTCCCTGCTCTGTTCTCCCCTGGTGCATTGATTGTTTTTGTCTTTAGAATGTGTTTCTGGCTCTGTTCCTGTCTCGTCTCTGTCCGTTATAATTCGATGTTTGACTCCCCGTACCTGCTTCCTCTCTCCAGCGTGACATGACATGCTCATGTGACAATGTAATACTTATGTAAATATGATATGACATTTTTTTTATATAACATTTCATTAAACCAGTTTTTCCTTTGTCATTATGGGGTATTGTGATGTCATTATGGGGTATTGTGATGTCATTATGGGGTATTGTGATGTCATTATGGGGTATTGTGATGTCATTATGGGATATTGTGATGTCATTATGGGGTATTGTGATGTCATTATGGGGTATTGTGATGTCATTATGGGGTATTGTGATGTCATTATGGGGTATTGTGTGTTGATTGTATAACAATTGAACCCATTTTAGAATAAGGCTGTAATGTAACAAAATGTGGAAAAAGTCAAGGAGTCTGAATACTTTGCGAAGGCGCTGTAGTAGTTTGGGTTGGATGTGTCTGGTGTTTCTCAACATAGTAGTTTGGGTTGGATGTGTCTGGTGTTTCTCAACATAGTAGTTTGGGTTGGATGTGTCTGGTGTTTCTCAACATAGTAGTTTGGGTTGGAGTGTCTGGTGTTTCTCAACATAGTAGTTTGGGTTGGATGTGTCTGGTGTTTCTCAACATAGTAGTTTGGGTTGGAGTGTCTGGTGTTTCTCAACATAGTAGTTTGGGTTGGATGTGTCTGGTGTTTCTCAACATAGTAGTTTGGGTTGGATGTGTCTGGTGTTTCTCAACATAGTAGTTTGGGTTGGAGTGTCTGGTGTTTCTCAACATAGTAGTTTGGGTTGGATGTGTCTGGTGTTTCTCAACATAGTAGTTTGGGTTGGAGTGTCTGGTGTTTCTCAACATAGTAGTTTGGGTTGGATGTGTCTGGTGTTTCTCAACATAGTAGTTTGGGATGGGTGTGTTCTATAGTATACTATGATGTGGTTAAATATTTTTCTGCTAGGCTACTTTATGGACAGTGGTGTAAAGTACTTAAATAATGTATTTTTTACTCCATACATTTTCCCTGAAACCCAAAAGTACTCGTTCCATTTTTGAATGGCTAGCAGGACAGGAAAATGGTCTAATTCACACACTTATCAAGAGAACATCCCTGGTCATCACTACTGCCTCTGATCTGGCAGACTCACTAAACAGAGAACATCCCTGGTCATCCCTACTGTCTCTGATCTGGAGGACTCACTAAACAGAGAACATCCCTGGTCATCCCTACTGCCTCTGATCTGGAGGACTCACTAAACAGAGAACATCCCTGGTCATCCCTACTGCCTCTGATCTGGAGGACTCACTAAACAGAGAACATCCCTGGTCATCACTACTGCCTCTGATCTGGAGGACTCACTAAACAGAGAACATCCCTGGTCATCCCTACTGCCTCTGATCTGGCAGACTCACTAAACAGAGAACATCCCTTGTCCTCCCTACTGCCTCTGATCTGGCAGACTCACTAAACAGAGAACATCCCTGGTCATCCCTACTGCCTCTGATCTGGAGGACTCACTAAACAGAGAACATCCCTGGTCATCCCTACTGCCTCTGATCTGGAGGACTCACTAAACAGAGAACATCCCTGGTCATCCCTACTGTCTCTGATCTGGAGGACTCACTAAACAAAGAACATCCCTGGTCATCCCTACTGCCTCTGATCTGGAGGACTGACTAAACAGAGAACATCCCTGGTCATCCCTACTGTCTCTGATCTGGAGGACTCACTAAACAGAGAGCATCCCTGGTCATCCCTACTGCCTCTGATCTGGCAGACTCACTAAACAGAGAACATCCCTGGTCATCCCTACTGCCTCTGATCTGGAGGACTCACTAAACAGAGAACATCCCTGGTCATCCCTACTGCCTCTGATCTGGCAGACTCACTAAACAGAGAACACCCCTGGTCATCCCTACTGCCTCTGATCTGGCAGACTCACTAAACAGAGAACATCCCTGGTCATCCCTACTGCCTCTGATATGGAGGACTCACTAAACAGAGAACATCCCTGGTCATCCCTACTGCCTCTGATCTGGCAGACTCACTAAACAGAGAACATCCCTGGTCATCCCTACTGCCTCTGATCTGGAGGACTCACTAAACAGAGAACATCCCTGGTCATCACTACTGCCTCTGATCTGGAGGACTCACTAAACAGAGAACATCCCTGGTCATCCCTACTGCCTCTGATCTGGCAGACTCACTAAACAGAGAACATCCCTTGTCCTCCCTACTGCCTCTGATCTGGCAGACTCACTAAACAGAGAACATCCCTGGTCATCCCTACTGCCTCTGATCTGGAGGACTCACTAAACAGAGAACATCCCTGGTCATCCCTACTGCCTCTGATCTGGTGGACTCACTAAACAGAGAACATCCCTGGTCATCCCTACTGTCTCTGATCTGGAGGACTCACTAAACAGAGAGCATCCCTGGTCATCCCTACTGCCTCTGATCTGGCAGACTCACTAAACAGAGAACATCCCTGGTCATCCCTACTGTCTCTGATCTGGAGGACTCACTAAACAGAGAGCATCCCTGGTCATCCCTACTGCCTCTGATCTGGCAGACTCACTAAACAGAGAACATCCCTGGTCATCTCTACTGCCTCTGATCTGGCAGACTCACTAAACAGAGAACATCCCTGGTCATCCCTACTGCCTCTGATCTGGAGGACTCACTAAACAGAGAACATCCCTGGTCATCACTACTGCCTCTGATCTGGAGGACTCACTAAACAGAGAACATCCCTGGTCATCCCTACTGTCTCTGATCTGGAGGACTCACTAAACAGAGAACATCCCTGGTCATCCCTACTGCCTCTGATCTGGAGGACTCACTAAACAGAGAACATCCCTGGTCATCCCTACTGTCTCTGATCTGGGGGACTCACTAAACAGAGAACATCCCTGGTCATCCCTACTGCCTCTGATCTGGCAGACTCACTAAACAGAGAACATCCCTGGTCGTCCCTACTGCCTCTGATCTGGAGGACTCACTAAACAGAGAACATCCCTGGTCATCCCTACTGCCTCTGATCTGGTGGACTCACTAAACAGAGAACATCCCTGGTCATCCCTACTGCCTCTGATCTGGTGGACTCACTAAACAGAGAACATCCCGGGTCATCCCTACTGCCTCTGATCTGGAGGACTCACTAAACAGAGAACATCCCTGGTCATCCCTACTGCCTCTGATCTGGAGGACTCACTAAACAGAGAACATCCCTGGTCATCCCTACTGCCTCTGATCTGGCAGACTCACTAAACAGAGAACATCCCTGGTCATCCCTACTGCCTCTGATCTGGAGGACTCACTAAACAGAGAACATCCCTGGTCATCCCTACTGCCTCTGATCTGGAGGACTCACTAAACAGAGAACATCCCTGGTCATCCCTACTGCCTCTGATCTGGCAGACTCACTAAACAGAGAACATCCCTGGTCGTCCCTACTGCCTCTGATCTGGAGGACTCACTAAACAGAGAACATCCCTGGTCATCCCTACTGCCTCTGATCTGGCAGACTCACTAAACAGAGAACATCCCTGGTCATCCCTACTGCCTCTGATCTGGAGGACTCACTAAACAGAGAACATCCCTGGTCATCCCTACTGCCTCTGATCTGGAGGACTCACTAAACAGAGAACATCCCTGGTCATCCCTACTGCCTCTGATCTGGCAGACTCACTAAACAGAGAACATCCCTGGTCGTCCCTACTGCCTCTGATCTGGAGGACTCACTAAACAGAGAACATCCCTGGTCATCCCTACTGCCTCTGATCTGAAGGACTCACTAAACAGAGAACATCCCTGGTCATCCCTACTGTCTCTGATCTGGAGGACTCACTGAACAGAGAACCTCCCTGGTCATCCCTACTGCCTCTGATCTGGAGGACTCACTAAACAGAGAGCATCCCTGGTCATCACTACTGCCTCTGATCTGGAGGACTCACTAAACAGAGAACATCCCTGGTCATCCCTACTGTCTCTGATCTGGAGGACTCACTAAACAGAGAACATCCCTGGTCATCCCTACTGCCTCTGATCTGGAGGACTCACTAAACAGAGAACATCCCTGGTCATCTCTACTGCCTCTGATCTGGGGGACTCACTAAACAGAGAACATCCCTGGTCATCCCTACTGCCTCTGATCTGGCAGACTCACTAAACAGAGAACATCCCTGGTCGTCCCTACTGCCTCTGATCTGGAGGACTCACTAAACAGAGAACATCCCTGGTCATCCCTACTGCCTCTGATCTGGTGGACTCACTAAACAGAGAACATCCCTGGTCATCCCTACTGCCTCTGATCTGGTGGACTCACTAAACAGAGAACATCCCGGGTCATCCCTACTGCCTCTGATCTGGAGGACTCACTAAACAGAGAACATCCCTGGTCATCCCTACTGCCTCTAATCTGGAGGACTCACTAAACAGAGAACATCCCTGGTCATCCCTACTGCCTCTGATCTGGCAGACTCACTAAACAGAGAACATCCCTGGTCATCCCTACTGCCTCTGATCTGGAGGACTCACTAAACAGAGAACATCCCTGGTCATCCCTACTGCCTCTGATCTGGAGGACTCACTAAACAGAGAACATCCCTGGTCATCCCTACTGCCTCTGATCTGGCAGACTCACTAAACAGAGAACATCCCTGGTCGTCCCTACTGCCTCTGATCTGGAGGACTCACTAAACAGAGAACATCCCTGGTCATCCCTACTGCCTCTGATCTGAAGGACTCACTAAACAGAGAACATCCCTGGTCATCCCTACTGTCTCTGATCTGGAGGACTCACTAAACAGAGAACATCCCTGGTCATCCCTACTGCCTCTGATCTGGCAGACTCACTAAACAGAGAACATCCCTGGTCTTCCCTACTGCCTCTGATCTGGAGGACTCACTAAACAGAGAACATCCCTGGTCATCCCTACTGCCTCTGATCTGAAGGACTCACTAAACAGAGAACATCCCTGGTCATCCCTACTGTCTCTGATCTGGAGGACTCACTGAACAGAGAACCTCCCTGGTCATCCCTACTGCCTCTGATCTGGAGGACTCACTAAACAGAGAGCATCCCTGGTCATCCCTACTGCCTCTGATCTGGCAGACTCACTAAACAGAGAACATCCCTGGTCATCCCTACTGTCTCTGATCTGGCAGACTCACTAAACAGAGAGCATCCCTGGTCATCCCTACTGCCTCTGATCTGGCAGACTCACTAAACAGAGAACATCCCTGGTCATCTCTACTGCCTCTGATCTGGCAGACTCACTAAACAGAGAACATCCCTGGTCATCACTACTGCCTCTGATCTGGAGGACTCACTAAACAGAGAACATCCCTGGTCATCCCTACTGTCTCTGATCTGGAGGACTCACTAAACAGAGAACATCCCTGGTCATCCCTACTGCCTCTGATCTGGAGGACTCACTAAACAGAGAACATCCCTGGTCATCCCTACTGTCTGTGATCTGGGGGACTCACTAAACAGAGAACATCCCTGGTCATCCCTACTGCCTCTGATCTGGCAGACTCACTAAACAGAGAACATCCCTGGTCGTCCCTACTGCCTCTGATCTGGAGGACTCACTAAACAGAGAACATCCCTGGTCATCCCTACTGCCTCTGATCTGGTGGACTCACTAAACAGAGAACATCCCTGGTCATCCCTACTGCCTCTGATCTGGTGGACTCACTAAACAGAGAACATCCCTGGTCATCCCTACTGCCTCTGATCTGGAGGACTCACTAAACAGAGAACATCCCTGGTCATCCCTACTGCCTCTGATCTGGAGGACTCACTAAACAGAGAACATCCCTGGTCATCCCTACTGCCTCTGATCTGGAGGACTCACTAAACAGAGAACATCCCTGGTCATCCCTACTGCCTCTGATCTGGCAGACTCACTAAACAGAGAACATCCCTGGTCATCCCTACTGCCTCTGATCTGGAGGACTCACTAAACAGAGAACATCCCTGGTCATCCCTACTGCCTCTGATCTGGAGGACTCACTAAACAGAGAACATCCCTGGTCATCCCTACTGCCTCTGATCTGGCAGACTCACTAAACAGAGAACATCCCTGGTCGTCCCTACTGCCTCTGATCTGGAGGACTCACTAAACAGAGAACATCCCTGGTCATCCCTACTGCCTCTGATCTGAAGGACTCACTAAACAGAGAACATCCCTGGTCATCCCTACTGTCTCTGATCTGGAGGACTCACTGAACAGAGAACCTCCCTGGTCATCCCTACTGCCTCTGATCTGGAGGACTCACTAAACAGAGAGCATCCCTGGTCATCCCTACTGCCTCTGATCTGGCAGACTCACTAAACAGAGAACATCCCTGGTCATCCCTTCTGTCTCTGATCTGGCAGACTCACTAAACAGAGAGCATCCCTGGTCATCCCTACTGCCTCTGATCTGGCAGACTCACTAAACAGAGAACATCCCTGGTCATCTCTACTGCCTCTGATCTGGCAGACTCACTAAACAGAGAACATCCCTGGTCATCACTACTGCCTCTGATCTGGAGGACTCACTAAACAGAGAACATCCCTGGTCGTCCCTACTGCCTCTGATCTGGAGGACTCACTAAACAGAGAACATCCCTGGTCATCCCTACTGCCTCTGATCTGGTGGACTCACTAAACAGAGAACATCCCTGGTCATCCCTACTGCCTCTGATCTGGTGGACTCACTAAACAGAGAACATCCCTGGTCATCCCTACTGCCTCTGATCTGGAGGACTCACTAAACAGAGAACATCCCTGGTCATCCCTACTGCCTCTGATCTGGAGGACTCACTAAACAGAGAACATCCCTGGTCATCCCTACTGCCTCTGATCTGGAGGACTCACTAAACAGAGAACATCCCTGGTCATCCCTACTGCCTCTGATCTGGCAGACTCACTAAACAGAGAACATCCCTGGTCGTCCCTACTGCCTCTGATCTGGAGGACTCACTAAACAGAGAACATCCCTGGTCATCCCTACTGCCTCTGATCTGGTGGACTCACTAAACAGAGAACATCCCTGGTCATCCCTACTGCCTCTGATCTGGTGGACTCACTAAACAGAGAACATCCCTGGTCATCCCTACTGCCTCTGATCTGGAGGACTCACTAAACAGAGAACATCCCTGGTCATCCCTACTGCCTCTGATCTGGAGGACTCACTAAACAGAGAACATCCCTGGTCATCCCTACTGCCTCTGATCTGGCAGACTCACTAAACAGAGAACATCCCTGGTCATCCCTACTGCCTCTGATCTGGAGGACTCACTAAACAGAGAACATCCCTGGTCATCCCTACTGCCTCTGATCTGGAGGATTCACTAAACAGAGAACATCCCTGGTCATCCCTACTGCCTCTGATCTGGCAGACTCACTAAACAGAGAACATCCCTGTTCGTCCCTACTGACTCTGATCTGGAGGACTCACTAAACAGAGAACATCCCTGGTCATCCCTACTGCCTCTGATCTGAAGGACTCACTAAACAGAGAACATCCCTGGTCATCCCTACTGTCTCTGATCTGGAGGACTCACTGAACAGAGAACCTCCCTGGTCATCCCTACTGCCTCTGATCTGGAGGACTCACTAAACAGAGAACATCCCTGGTCATCCCTACTGCCTCTGATCTGGAGGACTCACTAAACAGAGAACATCCCTGGTCGTCCCTACTGTCTCTGATCTGGAGGACTCACTAAACAGAGAACATCCCTGGTCATCCCTACATCCTCTGATCTGGTGGACTCACTAAACAGAGAACACCCCTGGTCATCCCTACTGCCTCTGATCTGGAGGACTCACTAAACAGAGAACATCCCTGGTCATCCCTACTGCCTCTGATCTGGAGGACTCACTAAACAGAGAACATCCCTGGTCATCCCTACTGCCTCTGATCTGGAGGACTCACTAAACAGAGAACATCCCTGGTCATCCCTACTGCCTCTGATCTGGCAGACTCACTAAACAGAGAACATCCCTGGTCGTCCCTACTGACTCTGATCTGGAGGACTCACTAAACAGAGAACATCCCTGGTCATCCCTACTGCCTCTGATCTGAAGGACTCACTAAACAGAGAACATCCCTGGTCATCCCTACTGTCTCTGATCTGGAGGACTCACTGAACAGAGAACCTCCCTGGTCATCCCTACTGCCTCTGATCTGGAGGACTCACTAAACAGAGAACATCCCTGGTCATCCCTACTGCCTCTGATCTGGAGGACTCACTAAACAGAGAACATCCCTGGTCGTCCCTACTGTCTCTGATCTGGAGGACTCACTAAACAGAGAACATCCCTGGTCGTCCCTACTGCCTCTGATCTGGAGGACTCACTAAACAGAGAACATCCCTGGTCATCCCTACTGTCTCTGATCTGGAGGACTCACTGAACAGAGAACATCCCTGGTCATCCCTACTGCCTCTGATCTGGAGGACTCACTAAACAGAGAACATCCCTGGTCATCCCTACTGCCTCTGATCTGGAGGACTCACTAAACACAAATGCTTCGTTTATAAATTATGTCTGAGTGTTGGACTGTGCCCATGGTTATCTGGACATTTAAAAAAACAAGAAAATGGTGCTGTCTGGTTTGCTTAATATAAGACATTTTAAATGATTTATACTTATACTTTTGATACTTAAGAACATTTAAAACCAAATACTTTTAGACTTTTACTCAAGTAGTATTTTACTGGATGACCTTCACTTTTATAAGAGTCATTTTATATTAAGGAGTCTTTACTTTTACTCAAGTATGACAATTGGGTACTTTTTCCACCTCTGTTTATGGACTGCAGTTACATGACGTTTGGCTTGACAGACACACACACACACGCCAACCCTGTCCTGATTGGTTGCAGGTGGAGGCTGCGGTGCAGGCCGCTAGAGAGGCATTCCCTGATTGGTCAGCCCGTAGCCCAGCTGAGAGAGGTCAGGTGATGAATAAACTGGCTGACCTGATGGAAGCTCAGCTGGAAGAGTTGGCCCAGGCAGAGTCACGAGACCAAGGTGCTGACCCCTAACCCCTGATCTGATAGAAATTTGGCTTGGGAAGTCTGGACCACAACAAGACTATTTGACTATACATTCTGACTCTTAAAGACACCATAACTTTTGATTGTGCTTGACATTACAACATTGTTTCCTTGCTGAAATTAAACAGTTTCCTCCTGCGACTGTATTACTGTGTTCCAGGTTAAAAAGTTTCCTCCTGCGACTGTATTACTGTGTTCCAGGTTAAACAGTTTCCTCCTGCGACTGTATTACTGTGTTCCAGGTTAAACAGTTTCCTCCTGCGACTGTATTACTGTGTTCCAGGTTAAACAGTTTCCTCCTGTGTATCTGTCTGTGTTCCAGGTAAAACAGTTACCTCCCGTGTATCTGTCTGTGTTCCAGGTAAAACCATTACCTCCTGTGTATCTGTCTGTGTTCCAGGTAAAACCGTTACCTCCTGTGTGTCTGTCTGTGTTCCAGGTTAAACAGTTTCCTCCTGTCTGTCTGTCTGTGTTCCAGGTTAAACCGTTACCTCCTGTGTTTCTGACTGTGTTCCAGGTAAAACAGTTTCCTCCTGTGTATCTGTCTGTGTTCCAGGTAAAACAGTTTCCTCCTGTGTGTCTGTCTGTGTTCCAGGTAAAACAGTTTCCTCCTGTGTATCTGTCTGTGTTCCAGGTAAAACCGTTACCTCCTGTGTGTCTGACTGTGTTCCAGGTAAAACAGTTACCTCCTGTGTATCTGTCTGTGTTCCAGGTAAAACAGTTACCTCCTGTGTATCTGTCTGTGTTCCAGGTAAAACAGTTTCCTCCTGTGTGTCTGTCTGTGTTCCAGGTAAAACAGTTTCCTCCTGTGTATCTGTCTGTGTTCCAGGTAAAACAGTTTCCTCCTGTGTGTCTGTCTGTGTTCCAGGTAAAACAGTTTCCTCCTGTGTATCTGTCTGTGTTCCAGGTAAAACCGTTACCTCCTGTGTGTCTGACTGTGTTCCAGGTAAAACAGTTTCCTCCTGTGTATCTGTCTGTGTTCCAGGTAAAACAGTTTCCTCCTGTGTGTCTGTCTGTGTTCCAGGTAAAACCGTAATGTTCGCCCGTACGGTGGATGTCCCGCGGGCGGTCGATAACTTCCGGTTCTTTGCCTCTTCTGTTCTCCACCACACCACCGACTGTACTACCATGGACCATCTGGGCTGTGTCAACTACACTGTCCGTAGTCCTGTGGGAGTGGGTGAGTCCTAGCTGTCTGTGGGGGGGGGGTCTGTGTGTGTGTGTGGGGGGAGATCTGTGTGTGTGGGGGGAGGTCTGTGTGTGTGTGTGTGGGGGGGAGGGGGGTCTGTGTGTGTGTGTGTGTGTGTGTAAGACCAGGCCTTGATGAACTAAAAGCTTTTGAAGTTATAAAGCTGTCTCCAGACTCAGACACACCAATAGTGATTGACTCAGACACACCAATAGTGATTGACTCAGACACACCAATAGTGATTGACTCAGACACACCAATAGTGATTGACTCAGACACACCAATAGTGATTGACTCAGACACACCAATAGTGATTGACTCAGACACACCAATAGTGATTGACTCAGACACACCAATAGTGATTGACTCAGACACACCAATAGTGATTGATTCAGACACACCAATAGTGTTTGACTCAGACACACCAATAGTGATTGACTCAGACACACCAATAGTGATTGACTCAGACACACCAATAGTGATTGACTCAGACACACCAATAGTGATTGACTCAGACACACCAATAGTGATTGATTCAGACACACCAATAGTGTTTGACTCAGACACACCAATAGTGATTGACTCAGACACGCCAATAGTGATTGATTCAGACACACCAATAGTGTTTGACTCAGACACACCAATAGTGATTGACTCAGACACACCAATAGTGATTGACTCAGACACACCAATAGTGATTGATTCAGACACACCAATAGTGATTGACTCAGACACACCAATAGTGATTGACTCAGACACACCAATAGTGTTTGACTCAGACACACCAATAGTGTTTGACTCAGACACACCAATAGTGATTGACTCAGACACACCAATAGTGATTGACTCAGACACACCAATAGTGATTGACTCAGTATTTGACTCAGACATCCACATTCGCTGAAATGTGTGCAAACCCTTTACAGTCCTGTTTAAAGCCTGGGAAATGTTTATAGGTTAGAGGAGCCTTGTTTGTTATGGGTATTGCAGTCAGGGAATCTCTCAAATGGCACCCTATTCCCTATATAGGTGCACTACTTTAGACCAGAACCCTATGAGCCCTGGTCAACAGTAGTGCACTATGAAGGGAATAGGGTGTCATAGAGCCCTGGTCAACAGTAGTGCACTATAAAGGGAATAGGGTGCCATAGAGCCCTGGTCAACAGTAGTGCACTATGAAGGGAATAGGGTACCATAGAGCCCTGGTCAACAGTATCAAATCAAATCAAATGTATTTATATAGCCCTTCGTACATCAGCTGATATCTCAAAGTGCTGTACAGAAACCCAGCCTAAAACCCCAAACAGCAAGCAATGCAGGTGTAGAAGCACGGTGGCTAGAAAAAACTCCCTAGAAAGGCCAAAAACCTAGGAAGAAACCTAGAGAGGAACCAGGCTATGTGGGGTGGCCAGTCCTCTTCTGGCTGTGCCGGGTGGAGATTATAACAGAAAATGGCCAAGATGTTCAAATGTTCATAAATGACCAGCATGGTCGAATAATAATAAGGCAGAACAGTTGAAACTGGAGCAGCAGCACAGCCAGGTGGACTGGGGACAGCAAGGAGTCATCATGTCAGGTAGTCCTGAGGCATGGTCCTAGGGCTCAGGTCCTCCGAGAGAGCGAAAGAGAGAATTAGAGAGAGCACACTTAAATTCACACAGGACACCGAATAGGACAGGAGAAGTACTCCAGATATAACAAACTGACCCTAGCCCCCGACACATAAACTACTGCAGCATAAATACTGGAGGCTGAGACAGGAGGGGTCAGGAGACACTGTGGCCCCATCCGAGGACACCCCCGGACAGGGCCAAACAGGAAGGATATAACCCCACCCACTTTGCCAAAGCACAGCGCCCACACCACTAGAGGGATATCTTCAACCACCAACTTACCATCCTGAGACAAGGCTGAGTATAGCCCACAAAGATCTCCGCCACGGCACAACCCAAGGGGAGGGCGCCAACCCAGACAGGACGACCACATCAGTGAATCAACCCACTCAGGTGACGCACCCCCTCCAGGGACGGTATGAGAGAGCCCCAGTAAGCCAGTGACTCAGCCCCTGTAATAGGGTTAGAGGCAGAGAATCCCAGTGGAAAGAGGGGAACCGGCCAGGCAGAGACATCAAGGGCGGTTCGTTGCTCCAGAGCCTTTCCGTTCACCTTCCCACTCCTGGGCCAGACTACACTCAATCATATGACCCACTGAAGAGATGAGTCTTCAGTAAGGACTTAAAGGTTGAGACCGAGTTTGCGTCTCTGACATGGGTAGGCAGACTGTTCCATAATAATGGAGCTCTATAGAAGAAAGCCCTGCCTCCAGCTGTTTGCTTAGAAATTCTAGGGACAATTAGGAGGCCTGCATCTTGTGACCGTAGCGTCCGTGTAGGTATGTACGGCAGGACCAAATCAGAGAGATAGGTAGGAGCAAGCCCATGTAATGCTTTGTAGGTTAGCAGTAAAACCTTGAAATCAGCCCTTGCTTTGACAGGAAGCCGGTGTAGAGAGGCTAGCACTGGAGTAATATGATCAAATTTTTTGGTTCTAGTCAGGATTCTAGCAGCCGTATTTAGCACTAACTGAAGTTTATTTAGTGCTTTATCCGGGTAGCCGGAAAGTAGAGCATTACGGTAGTCTAACCTAGAAGTGACAAAAGCATGGATTAATTTTTCTGTATCATTTTTGGACAGAACATTTCAGATTTTTGCAATGTTACGTAGATGGAAAAAAGCTGTCCTTGAAATGGTCTTGATATGTTCTTCAAAAGAGAGATCAGGGTCCAGAGTAACGCCGAGGTCCTTCACAGTTTTATTTGAGACGACTGTACAACCATTAAGATTAATTGTCAGATTCAACAGATCTCTTTGTTTCTTGGGACCTAGAACAAGCATCTCTGTTTTGTCCGAGTTTAAAAGTAGAACGTTTGCAGCCATCCACTTCCTTATGTCTGAAACACAGGCTTCTAGCAAGGGCAATTTTGGGGCTTCACCATGTTTCATTGAAATGTACAGCTGTGTGTCATCTGCATAGCAGTGAAAGTTAACATTATGTTTTCGAATGACATCCCCAAGAGGTAAAATAAAACGTTCCTAAAACGGAACCTTGAGGAACACCGAAATTTACAGTTGATTTGTCAGAGGACAAACCATTCACAGAGACAAACTGTTATCTTTCTGACAGATATAAGATCTAAACCAGGCCAGAACTTGTCCGTGTAGACCAATTTGGGTTTCCAATCTCTCCAAAAGAATGTGGTGATCGATGGTATCAAAAGCAGCACTAAGGTCTAGGAGCACGAGGACAGATGCAGAGCCTCGGTCCGATGCCATTAAAAGGTAATTTACCACCTTCACAAGTGCCGTCTCAGTGCTATGATGGGGTCTAAAACCAGACTGAAGCATTTCGTATACATTGTTTGTCTTCAGGAAGGCAGTAGTGCACTATGAAGGGAATACGGTACCATAGAGCCCTGGTCAACAGTAGTGCACTATGAAGGGAATAGGGTACCATAGAGCCCTGGTCAACAGTAGTACACTATATAGGGAATAGGCTACCATAGAGCCCTGGTCAACAGTAGTGCACTATGAAGGGAATAGGGTACCATAGAGCCCTGGTCAATAGTAGTGCACTATGAAGGGAATAGGGTTCCATAGAGCCCTGGTCAACAGTAGTGCACTATATAGGGAATAGGGTGCCATTTGAGACACAGATAGAGAGTGAAGGTCTCTACTACTAGGTTTATATAGGGGTGGTTTTATTAACTGACCAACTCTTTCTGATTCTCTGTGTGTGTGTGTGTGTGTGTGTGTGTAGCTGGTCTGATCAGTCCCTGGAACCTGCCTCTATACCTGCTCACCTGGAAGATCGCTCCGGCTGTTGCTACGGGCAACACGGTGGTTGCTAAGCCCAGCGAGATGACCTCGGTAACCGCCTGGATGATGTGCAAACTACTGGAGGAGGCCGGTAGGACTACGCTACCCACAATGCAAGACACCTCACTTCATTTCAACTGATCAGCAATGACACTGGTGAAAAACTAGACTGGTGAAAGCAAACTCCTCTTTCTCTCCCCATTTCTCTCTCTCTTCTCCATCCCTTCTCCTCTCCTCTTGTCCTCTCCTCTTCTCCTCTTCTCTTCTTCTCCTCTTCTCTTCTCCTCCTCTCCTCTTCTCCTCTTCTCCTCTTCTCCCCTCCCTCTCCCCCCAGGGTTTCCTCCGGGTGTGGTCAACATGGTGTTCGGCACCGGCCCGCGGGCGGGCGATGCTCTCGTGGGCCACCCTGACGTCCCATTGGTCAGTTTCACGGGCTCCACGGCGACGGCCCAGCGGATCACAGAGCGCTCGGCTCCGTTCTGTAAGAAGCTGAGCCTGGAGCTGGGCGGGAAGAACCCCGCCATCGTCTTCTCAGACGCTGACCTAGACCAAGCTGTCACCACCACCGTACGATCCTCCTTCTCCAATCAGGTGAGAGTAAGACTCAGGATAGGTCAATAGAGTGAGAGAGGGACTCAGGATGGGCCAATAGGGTAAGACGGGGACTCAGGATGGGCCAATAGAGTGAGAGAGGGACTCAGGATGAGCCAATAGGGTAAGAGGGGTACTCAGGATGGGTCAATAGAGTGAGAGAGGGACTCAGGATGAGCCAATAGGTTAAGAGGGGTACTCAGGATGGGCCAATAGGGTAAGAGGGGTACTCAGGATGGGCCAATAGGGTAAGAGGGGGACTCAGGGTGAGCCAATAGGGTAAGAGGGGGACTCAGGGTGAGCCAATAGGGTAAGAGGGGGACTCAGGATGGATGGGCCAATAGTACGAGAGCATCATCAGAATTTGTTCTTAACTGACTTGCCTAGTTAAATAAAGGTAAAAAATAAAAGTCTGGCCAATCGTGGAATATTGAGTTTGCAGTTGAGTGAGATGATGAAACATTATAGAATGCTTAGATAAAATAAATGCATTGGTAGAAGTGTCATGTTCTCTATCATGTAGAATGAGGAATCATATCGGCTGTGTTCATGACCGTTTTATACATGAAACCCTTCTGAATGACCCTCTATAACAGATGTTGCAAGTTCATGTGTTGGCCACATGGTGGTGACATTTCTCACATTTTTGCTAGCTGACAGTAAGGTGACCCTCCTCCTCCTCTTCCTCCCCCTCCTCCTCCTCCTCATCCTCATCCTCATCCTCCTCATTCTCATCCTCCTCTTCCTCTTCCTCTTCCTCCTCCTCTTCCTCCTCCTCCTCCCCAGGGTGAGATCTGTCTGTGCACCAGTAGGATCTACGTAGAGAGGAGTATTTACCCAGAGTTCCTGAAGAGGTTTGTGGCGGCCGCGCGGAAATGGAAAACTGGTGCTCCCTCCGACCCCGACAACAATAACGGAGCTCTGGTCAGCAGGGAACACCTGGAGAAGGTATGACGTCACATAATATACAGGGTATTAACAGTGTTTCCCCTAGGATTTAGTTTCTGGTGGGATGGAGTTTTGGCCTGCCTTGTGACATCACCAATAAGATGGAGGACCAAACCTGTCTGCCAGTAGCAGCTAGTTTTCAGTTTTCCTCTCCCCACTAAGTTACAGTCCTGGCAGAAGCCTTGTTCTTTGCTAAGAAACATTTCTGTTTCTTTTTTGACCATTTTAATTGAAAACAATCACAGTAAGGTAGTTAATTATTACCCAGAAATGATTTGACATTGAGAAGGGAAAAAAATGGCTGATTTGGACCTTAAAACTAATTTAAAACTAATTTCCTGCAATTCCACACATTTTCCCCTTGGGCAGAGAGAAAATGTGTGGTTTTAAAGTAACTTTTAAAAGTGAATATTCTGTTAACTCTGTTACCCAAATAATGTTGTTGACTCATCCTATACTCGTATTTGTGGCCAAAGCATAAATTAAAGAACAAAATACTTCAACAATCCCACCTCAATCTTGTATCTCAAACAGACCGTTTTGAAAAATGCTGTCTATTTCCTAGAGTACGATGTCATACTTCTGAGGAGGACGAGCTGGCCAATCAGTGGTCTGGAGGGGGATGAGCTGGCCAATCAGTGGTCTGGAGGGGGATGAGCTGGCCAATCAGTGGTCTAGAGGAGGATGAGCTGGCCAAACAGCGGTCTATATGAGGATGAGCTGGCCAATCAGCGGTCTATATGAGGATGAGCTGGCCAATCAGCGGTCTATATGAGGATGAGCTGGCCAAACAGTGGTCTATAGGAGGACGAGCTGGCCAATCAGTGGTCTATATGAGGATGAGCTGGCCAATCAGCGGTCTATAGGAGGATGAGCTGGCCAATCAGCGGTCTATATGAGGATGAGCTGGCCAATCAGCGGTCTATAGGAGGATGAGCTGGCCAATCAGCGGTCTATATGAGGATGAGCTGGCCAAACAGTGGTCTATAGGAGGATGAGCTGGCCAATCAGCGGTCTATATGAGGATGAGCTGGCCAAACAGTGGTCTATAGGAGGATGAGCTGGCCAATCAGCGGTCTATATGAGGATGAGCTGGCCAAACAGTGGTCTAGAGGGGGATGAGCTGGCCAAACAGTGGTCTATAGGAGGATGAGCTGGCCAATCAGCGGTCTATATGAGGATGAGCTGGCCAAACAGTGGTCTATATGAGGATGAGCTGGCCAAACAGTGGTCTATAGGAGGATGAGCTGGCCAATCAGCGGTCTATATGAGGATGAGCTGGCCAAACAGTGGTCTATAGGAGGATGAGCTGGCCAATCAGCGGTCTATATGAGGATGAGCTGGCCAAACAGTGGTCTATATGAGGATGAGCTGGCCAATCAGCGGTCTATATGAGGATGAGCTGGCCAAACAGTGGTCTATAGGAGGATGAGCTGGCCAATCAGCGGTCTACTAGAGGAGGATGAGCTGGCCAATCAGTGGTCTAGAGGGGGATGAGCTGGCCAATCAGCGGTCTATATGAGGATGAGCTGGCCAATCAGCGGTCTATATGAGGATGAGCTGGCCAATCAGCGGTCTATATGAGGATGAGCTGGCCAAACAGTGGTCTATATGAGGATGAGCTGGCCAATCAGCGGTCTATATGAGGATGAGCTGGCCAATCAGCGGTCTATATGAGGATGAGCTGGCCAATCAGCGGTCTATATGAGGATGAGCTGGCCAATCAGCGGTCTATATGAGGATGAGCTGGCCAATCAGCGGTCTATATGAGGATGAGCTGGCCAATCAGCGGTCTATATGAGGATGAGCTGGCCAATCAGCGGTCTATATGAGGATGAGCTGGCCAATCAGCGGTCTATATGAGGATGAGCTGGCCAATCAGCGGTCTATATGAGGATGAGCTGGCCAATCAGCGGTCTATATGAGGATGAGCTGGCCAAACAGTGGTCTATATGAGGATGAGCTGGCCAATCAGCGGTCTATATGAGGATGAGCTGGCCAATCAGCGGTCTATATGAGGATGAGCTGGCCAATCAGCGGTCTATATGAGGATGAGCTAGCCAATCAGCGGTCTATATGAGGATGAGCTGGCCAAACAGTGGTCTATATGAGGATGAGCTGGCCAATCAGCGGTCTATATGAGGATGAGCTGGCCAAACAGTGGTCTATAGGAGGATGAGCTGGCCAATCAGCGGTCTATATGAGGATGAGCTGGCCAAACAGTGGTCTATAGGAGGATGAGCTGGCCAATCAGCGGTCTATATGAGGATGAGCTGGCCAAACAGTGGTCTAGAGGGGGATGAGCTGGCCAAACAGTGGTCTATAGGAGGATGAGCTGGCCAATCAGCGGTCTATATGAGGATGAGCTGGCCAAACAGTGGTCTATATGAGGATGAGCTGGCCAAACAGTGGTCTATAGGAGGATGAGCTGGCCAATCAGCGGTCTATATGAGGATGAGCTGGCCAAACAGTGGTCTATAGGAGGATGAGCTGGCCAATCAGCGGTCTATATGAGGATGAGCTGGCCAAACAGTGGTCTATATGAGGATGAGCTGGCCAATCAGCGGTCTATATGAGGATGAGCTGGCCAAACAGTGGTCTATAGGAGGATGAGCTGGCCAATCAGCGGTCTACTAGAGGAGGATGAGCTGGCCAATCAGTGGTCTAGAGGGGTATGAGCTGGCCAATCAGCGGTCTATATGAGGATGAGCTGGCCAATCAGCGGTCTATATGAGGATGAGCTGGCCAATCAGCGGTCTATATGAGGATGAGCTGGCCAATCAGCGGTCTATATGAGGATGAGCTGGCCAAACAGTGGTCTATATGAGGATGAGCTGGCCAATCAGCGGTCTATATGAGGATGAGCTGGACAATCAGCGGTCTATATGAGGATGAGCTGGCCAATCAGCGGTCTATATGAGGATGAGCTGGCCAATCAGCGGTCTATATGAGGATGAGCTGGCCAATCAGCGGTCTATATGAGGATGAGCTGGCCAATCAGCGGTCTATATGAGGATGAGCTGGCCAATCAGCGTTCTATATGAGGATGAGCTGGCCAATCAGCGGTCTATATGAGGATGAGCTGGCCAATCAGCGGCCTATATGAGGATGAGCTGGCCAATCAGCGGTCTATATGAGGATGAGCTGGCCAAACAGTGGTCTATATGAGGATGAGCTGGCCAATCAGCGGTCTATATGAGGATGAGCTGGCCAATCAGCGGTCTATATGAGGATGAGCTGGCCAATCAGCGGTCTATATGAGGATGAGCTAGCCAATCAGCGGTCTATATGAGGATGAGCTGGCCAATCAGTGGTCTATATGAGGATGAGCTGGCCAATCAGTGGTCTATAGGAGGATGAGCTGGCCAATCAGTGGTCTAGAGGGGGATGAGCTGGCCAATCAGTGGTCTAGAGGGGGATGAGCTGGCCAATCAGTGGTCTAGAGGAGGATGAGCTGGCCAATCAGTGGTCTAGAGGGGGATGAGCTGGCCAATCAGCGGTCTACTAGAGGAGGATGAGCTGGCCAATCAGTGGTCTGGAGGGGGATGAGCTGGCCAATCAGCGGTCTAGACGGGGATGAGCTGGCCAATCAGCGGTCTAGAGGGGGATGAGCTGGCCAATCAGCGGTCTAGACGGGGATGAGCTGGCCAATCAGCGGTCTAGAGGGGGATGAGCTGGCCAATCAGCGGTCTAGAGGGGGGTGAGCTGGCCAATCAGCGGTCTACTAGAGGACGATGAGCTGGCCAATCAGTGGTCTAGAGGAGGATGAGCTGGCCAATCAGTGGTCTAGAGGAGGATGAGCTGGCCAATCAGCGGTCTACTAGAGGAGGATGAGCTGGCCAATCAGTGGTCTAGAGGAGGATGAGCTGGCCAATCAGCGGTCTACTTGTATTCATATTTTTAATGACCGGTATATACGCCCACACCATTCTGTTGTTATTTGACTAATATTGTAAGTGATTATAAGGTATGCATTTAATATGAATCTGGAAATACTGAACAGTTACTTTAAAGCTCATTCTGCCATGGCTATTGCTGTGTTCTTATGCTATCTGAGTGACTCAAACATTATAACCAAAATCAATGGCCCAATGCCATGACGTTGTTACTTCTCCCTGACTGTCTGGATTTTATTCTAGTGGTTGTTAGTTCTCGAAGATCATGTTATTAAAAAATCATTATCTACATACTTCACAGAAGGAAATCAGTCAATTTGGAAAAAAAATGTATTAGGCCCTAATCTATTGATTTCACATGACTGGGAATACAGATGTGCATCTGTTGGTCACAAGATACCTTTAAAAATTGTTTTGGGGGGCGTGGATTAGAAAACCAGTCAGTATCTGGTTTGACCACCATTTGCCTCATGCAGCGTGACACATCTCCTTCACACAGAGTTGATCAGGCTGTTGATTGTGGCCTGTGGAATGTTGTCCCACTCCTCTTTAATGGCTGTGTGAAGTTGCTCGATATTGGCGGGAACTGGAACGCACTGTTGTACACATCAATCCAGAGCATCCCAAACATGCTCAATGGGGGACTGGTGAGAATGCAGGCCATGGAAGAACTGGGACATTTTCAGATTCCAGGAATTGTGTACAGATCCTTGCGACATGGGGCCGTGCGTTATCATGCTGAAACAAGAGGTGATGGCGGCGGATGAATGGCACGAGAAAGGGCCTCAGGATCTTGTCACGCTATCTCTGTGTTTTTAAATTTGTTCCCGAAATTGAGAGAAATAAGCTGGCCAATCAGTGGTCAAGCTACTTCATATATATATATATATATATATATATATATACAGTACCAGTCAAAAGTTTGGACAAACCTACTCATTCCAGTGTTTTTCTTGAAATTTTCCGGAATGACTGACCTTCATGTCTTAAAGTAATGATGGACTGTCATTTCTCTTTGCTTATTTGAGCTGTTCTTGACATAATATGGACTTAGTCTTTTACCAAATAGGGCGATCTTCTGTATACCACCCCTACCTTGTCACAACACAACTGATTGGCTCAAACGCATTAAGAAGGAAAGAAATTACACAAATGAACTTTTAATTTAGCGTACAACTTCCGGTGAAATTGCAGAGTGCCAAATTCAAATAAAATTATTATAAATATTAAACTTTCATGAAATCACAAGTGCAATACATCAAAATAAAGCTTAACTTATTGTTAATCCAGCCGCTGTCAGATTTCAAAAAAGCTTTACGGCGAAAGCAAACCATGTGATTATCTTAGAACAGCGCTCAGCACACAAAACATTACAAACAGTTAGCAGCCAAGTAGATTAGTCACAAAAGTCAGAAATAGCAATAAAATTAATCACTTACCTTTGATGATATTTGTATGGTTGCACTCACAAGACTCCCAGTTACACAATAAATGTTTGTTTTGTTCCATAAAGTCTTTATATCCAAAAACCTCCATTTTGTTGGCTTGTTTTGTTCAGTAATCCAATGGCTCAAATGCGGTCACACGAGGCAGACGAAAATTCCAAATACTATCCGTAAAGTTTGTAGAAACATGTCAAACGATGTTTATAATGTTTTTAGCCTAAATAATCTATAATATCTCAACTGGACAATATCGTCGTCAATATAAAAGAAAAACAAGAAAGGCTCTCGGTCGCGTGCAGGAAACAGCTCTGGGGACATCCCAGGGTCCACTCAGTGTGGTCATTCTCCCTCATTTTTCATAATAAAATGCCTGAAACAATGTCTAAAGACTGTTCACAACTGGTGGAAGCCATAGGGAACAGAATCTGGGTCCTATCCAATTAAATGGTGAATAGGCTTTCATTGGAAAAACAGCCATTTCAAAATAATGGCACTTCCTGGATGGATTTTCCTCAGATTTTCGCCTGCCATATCAGTTCTGTTATACTCACAGACATGATTTTAACAGTTTTGGAAACTTTAGAGTTGGCATATCCTAGCTTCTGGGCCTGAGTAGCAGGCAGTTTACTTTGGGCACGCCTTTTATCCAAAATTCTGAATGCTGCCCCCTATCCTAAAAAAGTTACCAAGGCACATTTGTTAATTGAAATGCATTCCAGGTGACTACCTCATGAAACTGGTTGAGATAATGCCTAGACTGTGCAAAGCTGTCATCAAGGCAAAGGGTGGCTACTTTGAAGAATCTCAAATATAAAATATATTTTGATTTGTTTAACACTTTGTTGGTTACTACATGATTCCATATGTGTTATTTCATAGTTTTGATGTTTTCAATATTATTCTACAATTTTATTTATTATATATTTTTTTTTGTGAAGAATCAACAACAAGTGGGACACAATCATGAAGTGGAACAACATTTATTGGATATTTCAAACTTTTTTAACAAATCAAAAACTGAAAAATTGGGCGTGCAAAATTATTCAGCCCCTTTACTTTCAATGCAGCAAACTCTCTCCAGAAGTTCAGTGAGGATCTCTGAATGATCCAATGTTGACCTAAATGACTAATGATGATAAATACAATCCACCTGTGTGTAATCAAGTCTCCGTATAAATGCACCTGCACTGTGATAGTCTCAGAGGTCCGTTAAAAACGCAGAGAGCATCATGAAGAACAAGGAACACACCAGGCAGGTCCGAGATACTGTTGTGAAGAGGTTTAAAGCCGCATTTGGATACAAAAATATTTCCCAAGCTTTAAACATCCCAAGGAGCACTGTGCAAGCGATAATATTGAAATGGAAGGAGTATCAGACCACTGCAAATCTACCAAGAACTGGCCGTCCCTCTAAACTTTCAGCTCATACAAGGAGAAGACTGATCAGAGATGCAGCCAAGAGGCCCATGATCACTCTGGATGAACTGGAGAGATCTACAGCTGAGGTGGGAGACTCTGTCCATAGGACAACAATCAGTCGTATATTGCACAAATCTGGCCTTTATGGAAGAGTGGCAAGAAGAAAGCCATTTCTTAAAGATATCCATAAAAAGTGTCGTTTAAAGTTTGCCACAAGCCACCTGGGAGACACACCAAACATGTGGAAGAAGGTGCTCTGGTCAGATGAAACCAAAATTGAACTTTTTGGCAACAATGCAAAACGTTATGTTTGGCGTAAAAGCAACACAGCTCATCACCCTGAACACACCATGCCCACTGTCAAACATGGTGGTGGCAGCATCATGGTTTGGGCCTGCTTTTCTTCAGCAGGGACAGGGAAAATGGTTAAAATTGATGGGAAGATGGATGGAGCCAAATACAGGACCATTCTGGAAGAAAACCTGATGGAGTCTGCAAAAGACCTGAGACTGGGACGGAGATTTGTCTTCCAACAAGACAATGATCCAAAACATAAAGCAAAATCTACAATGGAATGGTTCAAAAATAAACATATCCAGGTGTTAGAATGGCCAAGTCAAAGTCCAGACCTGAATCCAATCGAGAATCTGTGGAAAGAACTGAAAACTGCTGTTCACAAATGCTCTCCATCCAACCTCACTGAGCTCGAGCTGTTTTGCAAGAAGGAATGGGAAAAAAATTCAGTCTCTCGATGTGCAAAACTGATAGAGACATACCCCAAGCGACTTACAGCTGTAATCGCAGCAAAAGGTGGCGCTACAAAGTATTAACTTAAGGGGGCTGAATAATTTTGCACGCCCAATTTTTCAGTTTTTGATTTGTTAAAAAAGTTTTAAATATCCAATAAATGTTGTTCCACTTCATGATTGTGTCCCACTTGTTGTTGATTCTTCACAAAAAAATACAGTTTTATATCTTTATGTTTGAAACCTGAAATGTGGCAAAAGGTCGCAAAGTTCAAGGGGGCCGAATACTTTCGCAAGGCACTGTACACCTGTCTAACCTGTCCATCCCCCATCCAGGTACGTAGCTTCCTGACCCTGGTCTGTGTTATGGTTATATTAACATATACACCTGTCTAACCTGTCCCTCCCCCATCTAGGTACGTAGCTTCCTGACCCTGGTCTGTGTTATGGTTATATTAACATATACACCTGTCTAACCTGTCCCTCCCCCATCCAGGTACGTAGCTTCCTGACCCTGGTCTGTGTTATGGTTATATTAACATATACACCTGTCTAACCTGTCCCTCCCCCATCTAGGTACGTAGCTTCCTGACCCTGGTCTGTGTTATGGTTATATTAACATATACACCTGTCTAACCTGTCCCTCCCCCATCCAGGTACGTAGCTTCCTGACCCTGGACTGTGTTATGGTTATATTAACATATACACCTGTCTAACCTGTCCCTCCAGGTACGTAGCTTCCTGACCCTGGTCTGTGTTATGGTTATATTAACATATACACCTGTCTAACCTGTCCCTCCCCATCCAGGTATGTAGCTTCCTGACCCTGGTCTGTGTTATGGTTATATTAACATATACACCTGTCTAACCTGTCCCTCCCCCATCCAGGTACGTAGCTTCCTGACCCTGGTCTGTGTTATGGTTATATTAACATATACACCTGTCTAACCTGTCCCTCCCCCATCTAGGTACGTAGCTTCCTGACCCTGGTCTGTGTTATGGTTATATTAACATATACACCTGTCTAACCTGTCCCTCCCCCATCCAGGTACGTAGCTTCCTGACCCTGGTCTGTGTTATGGTTATATTAACATATACACTTGTCTAACCTGTCCCTCCAGGTACGTAGCTTCCTGACCCTGGTCTGTGTTATGGTTATATTAACATATACACCTGTCTAACCTGTCCCTCCCCATCCAGGTATGTAGCTTCCTGACCCTGGTCTGTGTTATGGTTATATTAACATATACACCTGTCTAACCTGTCCCTCCCCCATCCAGGTACGTAGCTTCCTGACCCTGGTCTGTGTTATGGTTATATTAACATATACACCTGTCTAACCTGTCCCTCCCCCATCTAGGTACGTAGCTTCCTGACCCTGGTCTGTGTTATGGTTATATTAACATATACACCTGTCTAACCTGTCCCTCCAGGTACGTAGCTTCCTGACCCTGGTCTGTGTTATGGTTATATTAACATATACACCTGTCTAACCTGTCCCTCCCCCATCTAGGTACGTAGCTTCCTGACCCTGGTCTGTGTTATGGTTATATTAACATATACACCTGTCTAACCTGTCCCTCCCCCATCTAGGTACGTAGCTTCCTGACCCTGGTCTGTGTTATGGTTATATTAACATATACACCTGTCTAACCTGTCCCTCCCCATCCAGGTATGTAGCTTCCTGACCCTGGTCTGTGTTATGGTTATATTAACATATACACCTGTCTAACCTGTCCCTCCCCCATCTAGGTACGTAGCTTCCTGACCCTGGTCTGTGTTATGGTTATATTAACATATACACCTGTCTAACCTGTCCCTCCCCATCTAGGTACGTAGCTTCCTGACCCTGGTCTGTGTTATGGTTATATTAACATATACACCTGTCTAACCTGTCCCTCCAGGTACGTAGCTTCCTGACCCTGGTCTGTGTTATGGTTATATTAACATATACACCTGTCTAACCTGTCCCTCCCCCATCTAGGTACGTAGCTTCCTGACCCTGGTCTGTGTTATGGTTATATTAACATATACACCTGTCTAACCTGTCCCTCCCCCATCCAGGTACGTAGCTTCCTGACCCTGGTCTGTGTTATGGTTATATTAACATATACACCTGTCTAACCTGTCCCTCCAGGTACGTAGCTTCCTGACCCTGGTCTGTGTTATGGTTATATTAACATATACACCTGTCTAACCTGTCCCTCCAGGTACGTAGCTTCCTGACCCTGGTCTGTGTTATGGTTATATTAACAAATACACCTGTCTAACCTGTCCCTCCCCCATCTAGGTACGTAGCTTCCTGACCCTGGTCTGTGTTATGGTTATATTAACATATACACCTGTCTAACCTGTCCCTCCCCCATCTAGGTACGTAGCTTCCTGACCCTGGTCTGTGTTATGGTTATATTAACATATACACCTGTCTAACCTGTCCCTCCCCCATCCAGGTACGTAGCTTCCTGACCCTGGTCTGTGTTATGGTTATATTAACATATACACCTGTCTAACCTGTCCCTCCCCCATCCAGGTACGTAGCTTCCTGACCCTGGTCTGTGTTATGGTTATATTAACATATACACCTGTCTAACCTGTCCCTCCCCCATCCAGGTACGTAGCTTCCTGACCCTGGTCTGTGTTATGGTTATATTAACATATACACCTGTCTAACCTGTCCCTCCCCCATCCAGGTACGTAGCTTCCTGACCCTGGTCTGTGTTATGGTTATATTAACATATACACCTGTCTAACCTGTCCCTCCCCCATCCAGGTACGTAGCTTCCTGACCCTGGTCTGTGTTATGGTTATATTAACATATACACCTGTCTAACCTGTCCCTCCCCCATCCAGGTACGTAGCTTCCTGACCCTGGACTGTGTTATGGTTATATTAACATATACACCTGTCTAACCTGTCCCTCCAGGTACGTAGCTTCCTGACCCTGGTCTGTGTTATGGTTATATTAACATATACACCTGTCTAACCTGTCCCTCCCCCATCTAGGTACGTAGCTTCCTGACCCTGGTCTGTGTTATGGTTATATTAACATATACACCTGTCTAACCTGTCCCTCCCCCATCCAGGTACGTATCTTTGTGACCCTGGTCTGTGTTATGGTTATATTTAACATATACACCTGTCTAACCTGTCCCTCCAGGTACGTAGCTTCCTGACCCTGGTCTGTGTTATGGTTATATTAACATATACACCTGTCTAACCTGTCCCTCCCCCATCCAGGTACGTAGCTTCCTGACCCTGGTCTGTGTTATGGTTATATTAACATATACACCTGTCTAACCTGTCCCTCCCCCATCCAGGTACGTAGCTTCCTGACCCTGGTCTGTGTTATGGTTATATTAACATATACACCTGTCTAACCTGTCCCTCCCCCATCCAGGTACGTAGCTTCCTGACCCTGGTCTGTGTTATGGTTATATTAACATATACACCTGTCTAACCTGTCCCTCCCCCATCCAGGTACGTAGCTTCCTGACCCTGGTCTGTGTTATGGTTATATTAACATATACACCTGTCTAACCTGTCCCTCCCCCATCCAGGTACGTAGCTTCCTGACCCTGGTCTGTGTTATGGTTATATTAACATATACACCTGTCTAACCTGTCCCTCCCCCATCCAGGTACGTAGCTTCCTGACCCTGGTCTGTGTTATGGTTATATTAACATATACACCTGTCTAACCTGTCCCTCCCCCATCTAGGTACGTAGCTTCCTGACCCTGGTCTGTGTTATGGTTATATTAACATATACACCTGTCTAACCTGTCCCTCCCCCATCCAGGTACGTAGCTTCCTGACCCTGGTCTGTGTTATGGTTATATTAACATATACACCTGTCTAACCTGTCCCTCCAGGTACGTAGCTTCCTGACCCTGGTCTGTGTTATGGTTATATTAACATATACACCTGTCTAACCTGTCCCTCCCCCATCTAGGTACGTAGCTTCCTGACCCTGGTCTGTGTTATGGTTATATTAACATATACACCTGTCTAACCTGTCCCTCCCCATCCAGGTACGTAGCTTCCTGACCCTGGTCTGTGTTATGGTTATATTAACATATACACTTGTCTAACCTGTCCCTCCAGGTACGTAGCTTCCTGACCCTGGTCTGTGTTATGGTTATATTAACATATACACCTGTCTAACCTGTCCCTCCCCCATCCAGGTACGTAGCTTCCTGACCCTGGTCTGTGTTATGGTTATATTAACATATACACCTGTCTAACCTGTCCCTCCCCCATCCAGGTACGTAGCTTCCTGACCCTGGTCTGTGTTATGGTTATATTAACATATACACCTGTCTAACCTGTCCCTCCAGGTACGTAGCTTCCTGACCCTGGTCTGTGTTATGGTTATATTAACATATACACCTGTCTAACCTGTCCCTCCCCCATCCAGGTACGTAGCTTCCTGACCCTGGTCTGTGTTATGGTTATATTAACATATACACCTGTCTAACCTGTCCCTCCCCCATCTAGGTACGTAGCTTCCTGACCCTGGTCTGTGTTATGGTTATATTAACATATACACCTGTCTAACCTGTCCCTCCCCCATCCAGGTACGTAGCTTCCTGACCTTGGTCTGTGTTATGGTTATATTAACATATACACCTGTCTAACCTGTCCCTCCCCCATCCAGGTACTTAGCTTCCTGACCCTGGTCTGTGTTATGGTTATATTAACATATACACCTGTCTAACCTGTCCCTCCCCCATCCAGGTATGTAGCTTCCTGACCCTGGTCTGTGTTATGGTTATATTAACATATACACCTGTCTAACCTGTCCCTCCAGGTACGTAGCTTCCTGACCCTGGTCTGTGTTATGGTTATATTAACATATACACCTGTCTAACCTGTCCCTCCCCCATCCAGGTACGTAGCTTCCTGACCCTGGTCTGTGTTATGGTTATATTAACATATACACCTGTCTAACCTGTCCCTCCAGGTACGTAGCTTCCTGACCCTGGTCTGTGTTATGGTTACATTAACATATACACCTGTCTAACCTGTCCCTCCCCCATCTAGGTACGTAGCTTCCTGACCCTGGTCTGTGTTATGGTTATATTAACATATACACCTGTCTAACCTGTCCCTCCAGGTACGTAGCTTCCTGACCCTGGTCTGTGTTATGGTTATATTAACATATACACCTGTCTAACCTGTCCCTCCCCCATCCAGGTACGTAGCTTCCTGACCCTGGTCTGTGTTATGGTTATATTAACATATACACCTGTCTAACCTGTCCCTCCCCCATCCAGGTACGTAGCTTCGTGACCCTGGCTCGGTCGGAGGGTGCCACGGTGCTGTGTGGGGAAGGCGAGGACCCGCTGGTGCTCCCGCAACGTAACACCAGCGGCTACTTCATGCGTCCCACCGTCATCGCCGGCGTAGCTGAGTCGTCCCGTGTGATGCAGGACGAGATCTTCGGCCCCGTCGTCTGCGTCAACCCCTTCGACGGTGAAGACGATGCTGTCGCTAAGGGCAACGGGGTACGCTATGGCCTGGCGGCGACTGTGTGGACGCGTGATGTCGGGCGAGTGCACCGGGTGGCGAGGAGGTTAGAGGCGGGGCTTGTCTGGACCAACTGTTGGCTGGTCAGAGACCTGAACCTACCGTTCGGAGGCATGAAGAACTCAGGGGTGGGGAGGGAAGGAGGGAGGGATAGCTATCACTTCTTTACGGAGGTGAAGACCATCACTGTTAAACACTGAGAGGATGGAGGGGAAAATGTTTCTGTTGGTGTGTGTGTGTGGTCTTGTTGTTCTTTCCTCATGATCCCCAAATTAACATTTGCCACGTCCCCACGAGGACAATGGCTATTTTACACTTAGGGGTTAGGTTTAGGCTTAGAGTTACAATTAGGGTTAGGCATTAGAGTTAGGGGCTAGGAGTTAGGGGTTAGAAGTTAGGGTTAGGAGTTAGGGTTAGGCATTAGGGTTAGAAGTTAGGATTAGGGGTTAGGTGTTAGGGTTAGGAGTTAGGTTTAGGAGTTAGAGTTAGGCATTAGGGTTAGGAGTTAGGGGCTAGGGGTTAGGTGCTAGGAGTTAGGCATTAGGGCTAGGAGTTAGGGGCTAGGAGTTAGGGGCTAGACGTTAGGGTTAGGAGTTAGGGTTAGGCATTAGGGTTAGAAGTTAGGATTAGGGGTTAGGTGTTAGGGTTAGGAGTTAGGTTTATGAGTTAGGGTTAGGCATTAGGGTTAGGAGTTAGGTGCTAGGGGTTAGGTGCTAGGAGTTAGGCATTAGGGTTAGGGGTTAGGATTAGGGTTTAGGAGTTAGGATTAGGGGTTAGGATTAGGGTTTAGGAGTTAGGGTTTGGGGTTAGGAGTTAGGATTAACGGATAGTAGTTAGGGGTTAGGAGTTAGAGGTTAGGGGTTAGAGGTTAGGGTTAGAGGTTAGGGGTTAGAGGTTAGGGGTTAGAGGTTAGGGTTAGAGGTTAGAGATTAGGGTTAGAGGTTAGAGGTTAAGGTTAGGTGTCTCGCTCAAATGACTGTTTTGTTTTATGACATGAGTTGTTTCATGATTATTTTCCTCACACATCCCCTTCGAGGCAATAAAGCTTTCTGTCTGGATGACTTTCATCTTGCAATCACACCTACACTTGTTTTTTCTTTCTGGTTCTGCGGGAGAGGGAGACAGGTATGTAGAGGGAGACAGGTAGGTAGAGGGAGACAGGTAGGTAGAAGGAGACAGGTAGGTAGAGGGAGACAGGTAGGTAGAGGGAGACACGTATGTAGAAGGAGACAGGTAGGTAGAGGGAGACAGGTATGTAGAAGGAGACAGGTATGTAGAGGGAGACATGTATGTAGAAGGAGACAGGTAGGTAGAGGGAGACAGGTAGGTAGAGGGAGACAGGTAGGTAGAGGGAGACAGGTAGGTAGAGGGAGACAGGTATGTAGAAGGAGACAGGTAGGTAGAGGGAGACAGGTATGTAGAAGGAGACAGGTAGGTAGAGGGAGACACGTATGTAGAAGGAGACAGGTAGGTAGAGGGAGACAGGTAGGTAGAGGGAGACAGGTAGGTAGAGGGAGACAGGTAGGTAGAGGGAGACAGGTAGGTAGAGGGAGACAGGTAGGTAGAAGGAGACAGGTAGGTAGAGGGAGACATAGAGGAAGGGAGACAGGTAGGTAGAGGGAGACAGAGAGGAAGGGAGACAGGTCGGTAGAGGGAGACAGAGAGGAAGGGAGACAGGTAGGTAGAGTGAGACAGGTAGGTAGAGGGAGACAGAGAGGAAGGGAGACGGGTAGGTAGAGGGAGACGGGTAGGTAGAGGGAGACGGGTAGGTAGAGGGAGACGGGTATTGAGAGAGAGAGAGAAAGACAGGTAGGTAGAGGGAGACGGGTATTGAGAGAGAGACAGGTATGTAGAGGGAGACAAATCAAATCAAATCAAATCAAATTTTATTTGTCACATACACATGGTTAGCAGATGTTAATGCGAGTGTAGCGAAATGCTTGTGCTTCTAGTTCCGACAATGCAGTAATAACAAGTAATCTAACTAACAATTCCAAAACTACTGTCTTGTACACAGTGTAAGGGGATAAAGAATATGTACATAAGGATGTATGAATGAGTGATGGTACAGAGCAGCATAGGCAAGATACAGTAGATGGTATCGGGTACAGTATGTACAAATGAGATGAGTATGTAAACAAAGTGGCATAGTATAGTATAAAGTGGCTAGTGATACATGTATTACATAAGGATACCGTCGATGATATAGAGTACAGTATATACGTATGCATATGAGATGAATAATGTAGGGTAAGTAACATTTATATAAGGTAGCATTGTTTAAAGTGGCTAGTGATATATTTACATCATTTCCCATCAATTCCCATTATTAAAGTGGCAGGTATGTAGAGGGAGACAGGTCGGTAGTGGGAGACAGGTCGGTAGTGGGAGACAGGTCGGTAGAGGGAGACAGGTCGGTAGAGGGAGACAGTTATTGAGAGAGAGACAGGTAGGTAGAGGGAGAAAGGTAGGTAGAGGGAGACAGGTACGTAGAGGGAGACAGGTAGGTAGAGGGAGACAGAGAGGAAGGGAGACAGGTAGGTAGAGGGAGACAGAGGAAGGGAGACAGGTAGGTAGAGCGAGACGGAGAGGAAGGGAGACAGGTAGGTAGAGGGAGACAGAGAGGAAGGGAGACAGGTAGGTAGAGGGAGACAGAGAGGAAGGGAGACAGGTAGGTAGAGGGAGACAGAGAGGAAGGGAGACAGGTAGGTAGAGGGAGACAGAGTGGAAGGGAGACAGGTAGGTAGAGGGAGACAGAGAGGAAGGGAGACAGGTAGGTAGAGGGAGACAGGTCGGTAGAGGGAGACAGGTATGTAGAAGGAGACAGGTAGGTAGAGGGAGACAGAGAGGAAGGGAGACAGGTAGGTAGAGGGAGACAGAGAGGAAGGGAGACAGGTAGGTAGAGGGAGACAGAGAGGAAGGGAGACAGGTTGGTAGAGGGAGACAGGTAGGTAGAGGGAGACGGAGAGGAAGGGAGACAGGTAGGTAGAGGGAGACAGAGAGGAAGGGAGACAGGTGGGTAGAGGGAGACAGAGAGGAAGGGAGACAGGTAGGTAGAGAGAAACAGGTATGTAGAAGGAGACAGGTAGGTAGAGGGAGACAGAGAGGAAGGGAGACAGGTAGGTAGAGGGAGACGGGTAGGTAGAGGGAGACGGGTTGGTAGAGGGAGACGGGTCGGTAGAGGGAGACGGGTCGGTAGAGGGAGACAGGTCGGTAGAGGGAGACAGGTATATAGAGGGAGACAGGTAGGTAGAGGGAGACAGGTAGGTAGAGGGAGACGGGTCGGTAGAGGGAGACGGGTCGGTAGAGGGAGACGGGTCGGTAGAGGGAGACGGGTCGGTAGAGGGAGACGGGTCAGTAGAGGGAGACAGGTCGGTAGAGGGAGACAGGTAGGTAGTGGGAGACAGGTTGGTAGAGGGAGACAGGTCGGTAGAGGGAGATAGGTATTGAGAGAGAGACAGGTAGGTAGAGGGAGACAGGTATGTAGAGGGAGACAGGTACGTAGAGGTAGACAGGTATGTAGAGGGAGACAGGTATGTAGAAAGAGACAGGTAGGTAGAGGGAGACAGGTAGGTAGAGGGAGAAAGAGATGAATGGAGACAGGTAGGTAGAGGGAGACAGAGAGGAAGGGAGACAGGTAGGTAGAGGGAGACGGAGAGGAAGGTAGAGGGAGACGGGTAAGTAGAGGGAGACGGGTAGGTAGAGGGAGACAGGTAGGTAGAGGGAGACAGTTATGTAGAGGGAGACAGGTAGGTAGAGGGAGACCGGTCGGTAGAGGGAGACCGGTAGGTAGAGGGAGACAGGTATGTAGAGGGAGACAGGTATGTAGAGGGAAACAGGTCGGTAGACGGAGACAGGTCGGTAGAGGGAGACAGGTAGGTAGAGGGAGACAGGTCGGTAGAGGGAGACCGGTCGGTAGAGGGAGACAGGTAGGTAGAGGGAGACAGGTATGTAGAGGGAGACAGGTATGTAGAGGGAAACAGGTAGGTAGGGGGAGACAGGTAGGTAGAGGGAGACAGGTCGGTAGAGGGAGACAGGTCGGTAGAGGGAGACCGGTCGGTAGAGGGAGACAGGTAGGTAGAGGGAGACAGGTATGTAGAGGGAGACAGGTATGTAGAGGGAAACAGGTAGGTAGGGGGAGACAGGTAGGTAGAGGGAGACAGGTCGGTAGAGGGAGACAGGTCGGTAGTGGGAGACAGGTAGGTAGGGGGAGACAGGTAGGTAGAGGGAGACATGTAGGTAGGGGGAGACAGGTAGGTAGAGGGAGACAGGTATGTAGACAATGCCCCATGCACAAAGCGGGGTCCATACAGAAATGGTTTGTGTGGAAGAACTTGATTGGAATTCACAGAGACCTGACCTCAACCCCATCGAACACCTTTGGGATGAATTGGAACGCCGACTGAGAGCCTGAACGCCTAATCGCCCAACATCAGTGCTCAACCTCACTTCACTTCAGTCAGGTAATCTGTTAGTTCTCACCTGTTATTCCACTTCATTCAGGTAATCTGTTGGTTCTCACCTGTTATTCCACTTCAATCAGGTAATCTGTTGGTTCTCACCTGTTCTTCACTTCAGTCAGGTAATCTGTTAGTTCTCACCTGTTATTCCACTTCATTCAGGTAATCTTTTGGTTCTCACCTGTTATTCCACTTCAATCAGGTAATCTGTTGGTTCTCACCTGTTCTTCACTTCAGTCAGGTAATCTGTTGGTTCTCACCTGTTATTCCACTTCAGTCAGGTAATCTGTTTCCATCACCTCCTGACAGGGCCTGTATCCTCCTGGCAGGGCCTGTTTCCTCCTGACAGGGCCTGTTTCCTCCTGGCAGGGCCTGTTTCCTCCTGGCAGGGCCTGTTTCCTCCTGACAGCGCCTGTTTCCTCCTGACAGGGCCTGTATCCTCCTGGCAGGGCCTGTTTCCTTCTGGCAGGGCCTGTTTCCTCCTGGCAGGACCTGTTTCCTCCTGACAGGGCCTGTTTCATCCTGGCAGGGCCTGTTTCCTCCTGGCAGGGCCTGTATCCTCCTGGCAGGGCCTGTATCCTCCTGGCGGGGCCTGTATCCTCCTGGCAGGGCCTGTGAGGACTGAGCTAGGAGATCTCTGAAGTGAACCCACAAGCACCTCATCCTCTAATAGAACGTTCTGCTGTCATTTCCTCTGATGTGATTGGTCTCCCTGGAGGAGATCGGCATGTCCTCAAAGCCTGCTGTCCGTGTGGAGCTTCCTACGTTTGGTGAAACCAAGGGATGTGACAGAAGTTTTGAATTTCATTGAACAGAAGGAAAACCTCCTGACACTGAGATCTGCTTCTGATCCAAGCTGATTGTTATGTGTGTGTGTGTGTGTGTGCGTGCGTGTGCGTGTGCGTGCGTGTGCGTGTGCGTGTGTGTGTGTTTTTGCGTGTCCGTGCGCATCTGCATTTGGAGTTTTTGGAGTAGGAGGAAGTTTCCCCTGATTGGTGTTAGAATCCCCCACCGAAGAAGCTGCCTGCGTTAGAGAGGATGAAGAACAGAGAGGATGAAGAACAGAGAGGAAGAAGAACAGAGAGGAAGAAGAACATAGAGGATGAAGAACAGAGAGGAAGAAGAACAGAGAGGATGAAGAAAGGATGAAGAACAGAGAGGAAGAAGAACAGAGAGGAAGAAGAACAGAGAGGAAGAAGAACAGAGAGGAAGAAGAACAGAGAGGAAGAAGAACAGAGAGGATGAAGAACAGAGAGGATGAAGAACAGAGATTAAACAGAATGATTTAGTGAGGCAGGGAATACACTGAGGAGCCACAGAAAACTTCTCTGTTTCACTGTTTTACAATCTGTTTCTTTGTCTTAGTCTCGCAGTCTCTCTGTCTCTCTCTATCGCAGTCTCTCTGTCTCTCTCTCTATCGCAGTCTCTCTGTCGCTCTCTCTATCGCAGTCTCTCTGTCGCTCTCTCTATCGCAGTCTCTCTGTCGCTCTCTCTATCGCAGTCTCTCTGTCGCTCTCTCTATCGCAGTCTCTCTGTCTCTCTCTCTATCGCAGTCTCTCTGTCGCTCTCTCTATTGCAGTCTCTCTGTCGCTCTCTCTATCGCAGTCTCTCTGTCTCTCTCTCTGTCGCAGTCTCTCTGTCGCTCTCTCTATCGCAGTCTCTCTGTCTCTCTCTCTATCGCAGCCTCTCTGTCTCTCTCTCTATCGCAGTCTCTCTGTCGCTCTCTCTATCGCAGTCTCTCTGTCTCTCTGTCTATCGCAGTCTCTCTGTCGCTCTCTCTATCGCAGTCTCTCTGTCGCTCTCTCTATCGCAGTCTCTCTGTCGCTCTCTCTATCGCAGTCTCTCTGTCTCTCTCTCTATCGCAGTCTCTCTGTCGCTCTCTCTATCGCAGTCTCTCTGTCGCTCTCTCTATCGCAGTCTCTCTGTCGCTCTCTCTATCGCAGTCTCTCTGTCGCTCTCTCTATCGCAGTCTCTCTGTCGCTCTCTCTATCGCAGTCTCTCTGTCTCTCTCTCTATCGCAGTCTCTCTGTCGCTCTCTCTATAGCAGTCTCTCTGTCGCTCTCTCTATCGCAGTCTCTCTGTCTCTCTCTCTGTCGCAGTCTCTCTGTCGCTCTCTCTATCGCAGTCTCTCTGTCTCTCTCTCTATCGCAGCCTCTCTGTCTCTCTCTCTATCGCAGTCTCTCTGTCGCTCTCTCTATCGCAGTCTCTTTGTCTCTCTGTCTATCGCAGTCTCTCTGTCGCTCTCTCTATCGCAGTCTCTCTGTCGCTCTCTCTATCGCAGTCTCTCTGTCGCTCTCTCTATCGCAGTCTCTCTGTCTCTCTCTCTATCGCAGTCTCTCTGTCGCTCTCTCTATCGCAGTCTCTCTGTCGCTCTCTCTATCGCAGTCTCTCTGTCTCTCTCTCTATCGCAGTCTCTCTGTTGCTCTCTCTATCGCAGTCTCTCTGTCGCTCTCTCTATCGCAGTCTCTCTGTCGCTCTCTCTATCGCAGTCTCTCTGTCGCTCTCTCTATCGCAGTCTCTCTGTCTCTCTCTCTATCGCAGTCTCTCTGTCGCTCTCTCTATCGCAGTCTCTCTGTCGCTCTCTCTATCGCAGTCTCTCTGTCGCTCTCTCTATCGCAGTCTCTCTGTCGCTCTCTCTATCGCAGTCTCTCTGTCGCTCTCTCTATCGCAGTCTCTCTGTCTCTCTCTCTATCGCAGTCTCTCTGTCGCTCTCTCTATTGCAGTCTCTCTGTCGCTCTCTCTATCGCAGTCTCTCTGTCTCTCTCTCTGTCGCAGTCTCTCTGTCGCTCTCTCTATCGCAGTCTCTCTGTCTCTCTCTCTATCGCAGCCTCTCTGTCTCTCTCTCTATCGCAGTCTCTCTGTCGCTCTCTCTATCGCAGTCTCTTTGTCTCTCTGTCTATCGCAGTCTCTCTGTCGCTCTCTCTATCGCAGTCTCTCTGTCGCTCTCTCTATCGCAGTCTCTCTGTCTCTCTCTCTATCGCAGTCTCTCTGTCG